>NC_142948.1:15422332-15449832 GCF_046866305.1 Octopus bimaculoides | reverse complement strand
TTTGCTAAGTTATTTCAATTCCATTCACAATGATATATTATATGATTTAAAAATTTCCCTCTGCTAAGCACTTTATATTTCTTTCTTTCTCTCTACCTCTTCAACAAACTTCTTAACCATGTAATTCTCATTTTCATGTCTTCAACATTTCTCTTTTTCTCTTCACCTTTCACTTTCACTAACCACATGAATGACAGCATTCTTCATCGGCTGGCTATCTGCTCTCTCACTCACTCTCACATTCTCTCTTCCTCTCTCTCACTCAACCCCCTCCTCCTTTCTAACAAACTGAAGCATAAAGTGAACAAACAGGTAGAAGGATTATATTATAGATTTAATTCAATAAAAAAATTACTTTTGACTATCAAAACACTACCAATACCACCATCATCATCGTCATCACTATAGTTTACAGTAATAAAGCTCATTTCATTTCAGTTCAGCTGTCTGTTTATATCTACTTTTTCTTCCAGTCAAAGTATCTCTACTCTGACAATACAAATGCTATCTGCCTCTCACTCTCTCTCTCTCTCTTAATGTAACTGCCTTCTCTGTCCATCTCTCTCTCTGTGCCTTTCTTTAAACTCACCACCAGAACATCACCCTCTACTGAATATTGCATCCTAAACATAACTCTTTCTCTTTACCTTTCCTCCCCACCCTACAGCATGTTGTTAGCACTTCTCTCTCCCTCTTTTCTCTCACCGTCATTTACTCTCTCTCTCTCTCTTCACTTCTGCCTTCAATTAACCACATGATGCATTTGGCCTTATTAAACATCTTTGTCTATTTCTTCCTTATTTCTATCTTCTCTACTCACATTCCTCCCCCTCTCTCTCTCTTTATCTCACTTTTACTCCACCTCTTACTCACTCCACTTCTCACTCTCTCCACCCCTCACTCACTCCATTTCAACCTTTCACTCACTCCACCTCTGCCTCTCTAACTAACTAAAGTATAACAGTTGAAAGAACAAGCAGATTATTATATAGATGTATGGTTGGTCTTGTAATTTAAACAATTTTGTGTCCTTTTATGTTGCTGCATTTTTAGAGTAAATACCTGAGTACTGATGGGGCTGTGGTACTTCAATTCTGAATGCTGGAGATGATGCCTCATCACGCTGTGAAGCACCTTTGTAGGTGTTTTGGCCCCTTTCCATGAAAACTCATTCAGAGCTACCTGGGGCCACCCCCTGATATTTTTAAACAAAACTCTTGCTCAACAACACAAGCTCTGATGAGTCAGATGTTGTGACACTGGGCCAGATGTGTCTACCATTTACACTGCTCATTCTTGCTGCATCACTTGTCCTCTCGCTTGATATAATAGTTTGCTTTCTCAGTGGTTTGTTCTTTTATTCTTTTACTTGTTTCAGTCATTTGACTGCAGCCATGCTGGAGCATCGCATTTAAGGACATTTTATTTAAAGAACTTGACCCCAGGATTTATCCGTTGTAAGCCTAGTACTTATTTTATTGGTCACTTTTGCAAAACTACTAAGTTATTGGGACATAAACACACCAACATCGGTTGTCAAGTGATGGTGGGGGACAAACACAGGCACAAAGACATACATACATACATACATACAAACAAAAACTACCCTTTTCTTGATGTTGAAATTCCGATGAAGGAGCCTTGGATCTAGGTTAGAAACTGATTCTTTCTCTATCAGCAAGAAATCTCGAAATAAACTGAATAATAACATACATACATACATGCATATATATATATATATGCACACACACACACACACACATATATATTTATTCGTACAATTGGTGTCTTTCAGTTTCCATCTACCAAATCCACTCCAAAGGCTTTGGTCAACCTGAGGCTATAGTAGAAGACATTTGCCGAAGGTACCACACAGCCACACTTACAATTTTCTGGCAACATCTTTTGTTTCTTTGTGACTAATCCAAGACTCCTGAGCATTGATTGAACCCTGGTTTCAACAAATCCTCTAATACTGATCTCTTCAGGATGACACATTGTCTGCTATCCATTGTTTGCACAGTTCAACCATCTCACTCCATTTTATGTCTTTCTTAAGTAAAGTGATTCTGATATTTGCGTCTGGAGAACTGTCACCCCTAACATCATTACCACCTTCCTTTCTTTGCACTAAAAGACAAGGTCAGGCCTCTTGGTTCTGAAAGGTGAGAAGTGTTATTTACCATGAAGGTCAACAGGTCTCTCCCAATATGAATCAGTTTACTTCCTTACTGTGAATGGCTGGCCTGAAGCATTCATTCACCTTCCTTGCCAAATTTTTATCTTACTTTACCTTCCCATGCTCTCCTACTTGTGGTCTTTCACCATTGTTAATTCACTATACTGCCTCAACTGCTGCAACAGTCAGTACTGTAAGTACTTCATTATGCCACGGTATGTGCCAGTACTCATGGCCTGCTGGGCAACTGCAGACTATGTGCCAATGTGCCTCACCATTCCAACCTTTCCACATTTGCTCCCTTCTATTTTCCAACGCTTAAAGTTTGCAGGAGTAAGAAGCATATTATAGATGGAATGAACCAGATAAACTGATTCCTGCAGGCTCCCATGACCAAAGTTCTTTTCATCTTAACTGTTACCCAACCACAAATTTCTTCTAAGCAGTCCACTGTTACTGTTGGCTACATTTTTACCAATTTCATATGGTGGCTTTTCACCTCTTTTCTTTATACCTACTTGGCTACTGTTTTCCTCTTCTCATTCATGGCATAGTTTAAACTCATTGCTTCCAAGTCCTTCCCTGTTAATCTGTGTGTTCCCCATAATCATGAAACACCACAAACTTTCCCAATGTCTCAGAAGCTATTCGTACGATTAAAAGGGAATTCATATTCCGTGGTCCTTCAGGATTTTGTAGGTAACTTTTTCAAAGTGAAGGTTGTACATCATTGTTCCAACTATTACTGCAATATCTGAGAATAACTCTAAGATGGTGAGCTATCAGAATCGTTAGACTGTCTGGAAAAATGCTTTGTGGTATTTCATCCATCTTTACATTCCGAGTTCAAATTCTGCGAAGTTTGACTTTGCCTTTCATCACCTGACCTAAATATACATACATGCTTGTATACAAGCATACTAGTATATACATGTACTTACATGCATGCATGTGTACATTCATTCTTGCATGCATGTATACATACACATGTATGTATATAAATATGTATCATCATTTAACGTCTGCTTTCCATGCTGGCATGGGTTGGACAATTCGACAGGGGCTGGCAAGACCAGGGGCCACACTAGGCTCCATTGTCTGTTCTGGCATATTTTCTACTGTTGGATGCCCTTCTTAATATCAACCACTTTACAGAGTGCATTGAGTGCTTTTTATATGGCACCAGCACCAGTGCTTTTTATGTAGAATCAGCATCAGTGCTCTTTACATGGCACCAGGACTGGTATCAATTCTGCTGTGGTGGATGGGTCTTCTTGAATACAGCAAGGCACCAGATATCTCAGTCCTTTGCCAACTCCTTCATAAGGTTCAGTGGCTTGAGATCAAGTCTTCAATACAGATCCATATGTATATACATACATATATTCACTTCTGTATATGATATGCTTATGCACAGTTTTTATCTAACACATTCAAATCACAGAGTATTGGTCAACCCAAAACTATAGAAGAAAACACTTGTCAGTGGCTACTTGCAACAGAATTGAACCTGGTACCACACTGTTCCCAAGCAAACAACTTTAACCACACAGTGATGCCTACATTTTTTCTTAATCACTGCCCTATATTTCATATCCTGAGGTCATTTCAATCATCTCTGTTTCCCCTACATATTTCTATATCTCTGCCACTGTATGAAATCTTAATTATTTACATAACTATCAGAAGATTGTAAGTTTCATATTTAACATCCACTTTATTAAGGCTTCAAAGATGTATGATTCCATTACCAGGATGTCCAATGTTTGTGTGATAGATGTGATGTACACTTTGATGTTTATATTGTTCAGAAACTTAATTTCTGTTCACTGTTATAATGATTTATTTGTAGAAGAGCATTAATTAGAAAGTTTTAATGCATTCTGTAATCTTTTTTTTTTCTCTCCTTTTTCTCGAAGTTTTGGGTGTTTGATAGAATTTATACATAGATAAAAACAATCAGAAACACCAAATTCACTTACATATAGAAATAAATAAATAAAAAAATACCGATCTATATGAATGAGCCAACCAAATCAGCTCTTTCTTTCTCATTGCTGATTAAAAATATAGCAAATCTCTATTTTGGTTTGGGGGTTCCAGCCTCTGGCTTCTTATCTTTTAACTGTTACCTTCCTTGTTGTTTCAGTAAATGGAATGTGGCCATGCTGGAGCGCCAGCTTGAAGTGTTTAGTAGAACAAATTGATCACAGTAGGTATTTTCTTTTTAAGGCTGGTACTTACTTATTCTGTTGGTCTCTTTTGCCAAACTGTTTAGTTATGGGGACATAAAACACCAACACCAGTTGTTAAGCAGTGGAATGGGACAAACACAGCACAAGGACATACACATGCATGCACAAACACACACACACACACACACATACACACACAATATATATACGGCGGTGCTCCAGCATGGCCGCAGTCAAATGACTGAAACAAGTAAAAGAGTAAAAGATATATATATATATATATATATATATATATATATATATATATATACACACACACACACACACAATGGGCTTCCATTCAGGTTTCTGTCTTCCAAATTCACCCACAAGGCACTGGTTAACCTTGGGCTATGGCAGAAGACATTTGCCCAAGGTGCTGAGCGGTGAGACTGAACTCAAAAGTGGCTTCATAAAACGACTCATCCATTCCTGTATAAAATCCATTCAATTTGTCCTGTCTTTTTATTCATTCTTGTCTTTTGTTTCCTTTGCAATCTCACAGAATACAGTTTAGCAGTCTTCTGTGTCCAGCTGTAGTCTTTCCTATCCTGCTGGATGTTTCCAGACAAATTTCCTTTGAATAATTTAAAACATTTGAAAACTGTCATTTAGTTTTGTTTGTATATCTTAGAATAACTTGAAGGGATAAAGATTTTTGTTGACAGTTATTCTGTTTCAAAAGAGCAGATGCCCCAGGAAGAGAAAAAATAGTTACATCAATTTATATAACATTCTATAATAAAGACTGTGGTCTCTGTCAACACCATCAGATTGAGGAGTCAGTTAGGGGAACATCGACATCAGTAGTTCTCAGCTGGGGTCTGTATAAGATTTTGAGGGATCCACACAAGGAAAATAGTAAATCAGTGACCCACAGCAGTGGTTTAAGGCTCCATGAACAATTTTTGCTTTAGAAACAGCTTGAATTTTTTTCTCTAATGTCTTACATAGTTCAAACTACACATGTTTATGTGTGGAAAATATGATAGGAATTTTAAAACAACCATCTATAAAACTAGCTTTTAAATTTCAAGTGGCAATGGTGGACTACAAAAATAAAATAGTAATCAAAGGGGTCCATTGGTAAAAAACAGTTGAGAACAACTGCTCTGCATTGTTACTTAATCTAGAAGATTTATTAGCAAAATCACCTTCAAATTACATCTTATTACCTGAAAGAATTGATTGTGTTCCTAACAATGTTATGTTGAAAACGAAAAAACGTAAAATGTAAAGTTGATCAGTGTTTGAACAACTTGGATTGTAGACCTGCATATTCACATCTGCTAGTTTGGGGTTAAATAATAACAACTTAGATAGCTTGTTTCATTGTTCTATGTCCTGTCCATGGTATTTCATGTGTAATGTATTTGTAAGCATGTTGATGTATCTTTAAGTTGCTTGATAGGTTTATTGCACCATAAAAAATGTTTGAATATATACACAAGTCTATTTGTGTGTTTGTGTGTGAGTAACAAAATCATGGAAAAGACTACAGCAAACATGTTGTGAGGAGTGGAAAATCTAAAGTTTCGGACGCAGACTGTCAGAGGGAAAGTTGAAAGGAAAGAAACGAACAAGAGAACATTTTAACTTCTAAGTTAAAACAAACTGTCTGCAACTTAGAGAATGCTAAACTCTGTTATCTCTCATTAATTTCTCTTCTTTTAACTTTACCTTTTTTTCCTGAAGAAGGATTGTATACAAAACATTGGCTTTTCTGTTCCACATGGCAAGTTCACTCATTTTCTCAATTTTACTACATAATATAACCCTTAGCAATACAGAAGAACACCAGCCTCATTGGAGTCTGTTTGATCATATCTACGAATGTATGCATTTACGAATATTTGTATGTATTTATGTATGTATGTAATTTTATATTCTAATCACGAAACGTCATACATGATTAACTAACGGCAGGTTTGTTTTTGTTTATTTTCTCTTCCATTTTGTTCTATGTGTGCCATAAATATTGTCATCCATTGGAGAAAAAATTGTAGTTTGAATTAGTAGTTTTTTAACTGCTATTTCTAAATTTTTAGTATGTCGGTGAAGCAACTCCTGCTGATCCCTATATGTTTATAATTATAAATGTTTTTACCGATAAAGGTTTTTTTTCATACTGAACTACTTGGCAAAATTGTTAATTATTAATTTTATTAATTAATTGGCAATTCCCTGCCCTATACCTATATATGTATGTATGTATGTATTAAATATATGTGTATGTGTGTGTACGTGTATATCAGGCTGAGTAAAAAGTCAGCAACGTTTTGAAACATGAAATTCATCACAATATATTTCAACAATGTGGAAATTTTATTCATCAAACTAAATACCATTACAATCAGCACATTTTTGCCAATGAGTTACGAGTTTGTTCCTTCTGGTAACATGAAAATCTGGAGTTCTGGAACTGATGAATTCTTTGAACACCCTTTCAGCAGAGATAGCTGATTATGATGATAATGATATATATATATTTATATATATATACATATATATATATATATATATATATATATATATATATATATATGTCAAGTCAGTAAATGGTGGAGTTGTGTTAACTGCACGTGGAGAAATACTAGGAAATAATAATAATAATAAGGCAGAATGCTAAACTGACCATATTTCCTTCTCTCGCCTATCCATTGAAATACATATAAATTTACTTCTTGTTTCTCTAAGAACAGACATAAACTTCCTGTTGTCAAAGAGTCCAGAACTCCAACTAAAGAGTATAAAACCCACAGAATTTGTCTCCCCTTACACACACTTCTTGTTTTGACACTACACTTCCTGTTTAACACTTAAACTCTCAGCCTTTTTTAAACACAACATGATTCTTAATTCCATGCATCCTTAATCTATCTAACAATTATCTACATGGATTACCAAATGAACTTTAAAAACTCAAAGACAATATAATGTATTGGTATATTTATTTTTTTATATATCTTTTATATTTTTGTAAAAAAAACATTATTTTCATTTTCCCTCTTCTTGAAAATTTGCCATGCAATGAAAGCCGGTTAGAAATCCTTTTTAATCCTCCTTATGTACATCTATATTAAAATATGCTTTCAGTTTAGCATTCTGCCTTATTATTATTATTTTTTATTTTATCACCATAAAGTCATAGTGTAATCTAAAATACGTGTAGCTTTGTAACTATACATGATAGAATTTATCTTTAAAAAGATAAGAAAGCTTGATGTGTCTAGTTTTCTGTTCTTTTGAAGTTTTATTTATTATTTGTTTCCTCAAATATTTTTCACAATTTCTGAAAAGTGACTCCTTTCTCAGAATTGCTGTTGACCCATGGCTTCACTAGAAAGGAAAGGGAACTGCTTTCATTGGTTGACTGAAAAGCCATGTGAACCTGTTGAATGTGAAAGAGATTCTCCCAGAGTTAATGTCTGGTGTGCCTTGGGAAAGAATCAACTCATAGGGCCATTCTGTTTTGGAGGACGCGTTGTTAATGGTGACAACTATTTAGAAAAGTAACAGAATTACTTCATTTCCAAGCTTGCCCAATTTGAACTGATAGAGAATCCAGTTTTTCAACATGATGTTGCACCTTGTCACTTTGCTCTGCAAGTTAAGCAGTTTCTAAATGAGAAATTCCCTAACAGATGGATTGAAAGAGGTGGACCATTATTTTGCCCTCCACGTTCACCAGATTTGACTCCATTGGATTTCTTTTTATGGAGACATGTGGAAAGTATTGTTTATTCAACTAAGCCTCGATCTTTAGAAAACTTGAAAGCAAGGATAACTGATGTGATTGAAGGTGTTACTAAAAATCAGGTGGAAAATGTTTTCCAAAAGCTACAGAATCATATTTCTCTTTATATTAGTGATGATGGTGGACATGTTGAAAATGAACACGATGAATAAAAAATTTAGGTCATTCTTCTTTCTTATCCTTTTTACAGATTAATTCTATCATGTATAGTTATGAAGATACAAGTATTTTCAGTTGCACCATAACTTTATGGACACCTTGTATATATATATATATATATATATATATATATATATATATATATATATACATACATACTTACTGTACGACAAACATTGCTATTGATTTACTTGAATATACCCTCCCACCAAAATTTTGGCTGTGTGTAAATCTTAGGAGACAATTTACATTGTTGAGCAAACTACACAATGCCATATAGCAACTAAATGACTCTTGTAAATTACATGAGAGTAAATAGTTTGTAGGAGAAATGATTATTACAAATGCCATTATATACACACTAAGTAAAAGTAATTTATCTGGATGACATTGTTCCAGGCTTCTACTCTGTTAAACATTGAAGTTACTGAATGGTGATGAATGTCTTGTTAAGTCTTTTGCAACATATAGCTTTCATTCTTCTGTCTTTTATTCTTTATCTTTTACTTGTTTCAGTTATTAGACTGTGGCCACGCTGAGCACTGATTTGAAGGATTGTGGTCGATTGAATTTAAGCCAGTACTTATTTGCTGATTCAAAAAAAAATCGGTTCTTATTCTATTAATCTCTTTTGCCAAACTGCTAAGTAACAAGGATGTAAACACACCTACACTAGTTGTCAAGCAGTGGTGGTGGACAAACGCAGACATCAAGACACACACATAAACACATATAAAAAAGCACACACACACATTATATATATGTATGTATGTGTATATATATATATATATATATATATATATATATATATATATATATATGTGTGTGTGTGTGTATAAATAATACAGAATGGGACAAGAACGCAAAACATCCAGACAGGTGATACAAGAAAGGGACAAAACATACAGATAGACGATACAAAGAAAACACGGACAGGTCATTCGGAGTTTTCTCTCTTCAGTCGAGATCCAGATTATCCTTGCAAGTGTGTGTGTGTGTATATATATATATATATATATATACACACATACATATGACTGGCTTATTTTAGTTTCTGTCAAATCCACTGACAAGTCTTTGGTCAGCCTGAATAAAAGACACTTGCTCAAAACATGACATAGCGGGACTAAACTTGGAGCTATGTTTGGTTTGGATGCAAACTTCTTACCACACAGCTACACTTGCATCCTGTATATGAGTTTATTGTAAATATAAATTGATAACACATTCAGGAAAGAACTTAGCATTGAAGAAAATATTCCTTCAGACTTAAACACCTTGGACATTTTGATATAATGAGGGTCTGGTTTATATTGCAGAATGTATTGGAAAATGCAAAAGTTTCCAAACTTTAAAGAATTGTTTACATCTGAAATGCTTAAATGTTATGGCAAACAACATAATTGAAATTGATAACTGAGAGCCCAAAATCCAAGCAGCATATCTAAAATAGCTTTGATTGATATGAGGGGAAGAGGTACATAGGAATTCAGTACTGTGTAACCTGTATAAGCAATCAGTACATGGGAATATAGTTGGATCTGGGGTCACTAAGTAGACAACCTCTGCTTTAGGCTTACAAGATTAGTTAGCACCAAGGACACCCAGAGAAAGATTTAATGCTGATATTTTCTCTTACTTAGAGTAATTAGTTTAGCAGGTGGTTGTTATGATAGATTAGTTATTAGTCTAAGAACTGTATATATAGAAACTCAAGAAGTGCTAATGGAAATGGTATAAACACAGTCTTTTATTTAGTTGAAGGAGTGAACTTACTGCATACTACATTCAATGTTTTTAGCTGCCTACACTGCTTTCAAATTTTGGCACAAGGCCAGCATTTTGAGGGAGCGGGTAAATCAGTTACATCGACTCCAGTGTTCAAATGGTAATTATTTTATTGACCCTGAAAGGATGAATGCAAAAGTCAACCTCAGAAGAATTTGATCTCAGAACATAAAGGTGGATGAAATGCTGCAAAGCATATTGTCCAAATGATTCTGTCAGCTAGCCACCTTTTTAACCACTTATATTGATACCAGTAATTATTTCAGTCAAATATTTATCTGACCAATCTCTCTTTATTGAATGGGGAGTTGTGAGACATAAAGTGCTACAGCAGTAAAACAACACCAGTTTTCAGGCTGCAAACAAAAACAGACACAGAACCATCCACCTACATACATATGTATGATATGTGAACATTACAAACTTGGATACACACATACATACATACATACATACATACATACATACACACATACACACATACATACATACATGCATGCATACGTTCACTCAAAGCTCATAAGCGATAAAAAAGGTTTTGACGTTTTCTGTCCAGAAGGGTTTTCCAACTCAATATCTACATACTATAAACACAGCAAGCTGGCAGAATCGTTAGCACACTGGGAAGAATGCAGTATTTCGTCTGTCTTCCTGGTTTGGGTTCAAATTCCACTGAGGTCAACTTTCACCTTTCATCTTTTTGCAGTCGATAAAATAAGTACCGGCTGAACACTGGGTTGATGTAATCAACTTAATTCCTTCTCCAAAGTCGCTGGCTTAGTGCAAAATTTGAAATCAATATTTATATGCTATTATTTATAGGTTTATGTGCTTCAAGATCCACTGCTCAAAGAAAGAATTATTTCATGTTCTCTCAAAAGTTTATGAATTCTTATAACTTTATATATTCTTAGTCAGACAATTACAGAAGTATTTAGCTAATAGTAAAGCACTGTACTTGACATTCATTGACTTGGAGTGAATACTGTGTCCTACCTGTGTTAGCAGTGCAATTGAATCAGGTAGAACATGATATTGACTTATAAGTCTCTAATATACTTAGAAGTATATTATGAATGATGGTGCATGGCTCAGTGGTTAGAGTGGTGGGCTCAGAATTATGAGGTAATGAATTGGATTCTCAGACTGGCTTGTGTGTTGTGTTCTTGAGCAAGACACTTTATTTCATGTTGCTCCAGTTCACTCAGGTGAAGAAATGAGTTGCGACATCATTGGTGCCAAGCTGTATCGGCATTTGTCATTCCTTTGGATAACATTGGTGGTGTGGAGAGGGGAGGCTGGTATGCATGAGTGACTGCTGGCCTTGCCCACACTTGTGCTTCAGAGGGGAACTTTCTAGATGCAAAGGGGATCTTTACCCTTTTAATATTTCATAGTTGCATAATAAAATATGGTGTTCCAACAAGCAATTAACATATGTGTACCAGTTGCCAGGAATGTGTTTAATATATAAAACTGGTATTTCCAATTTACACCATTAAATTTAGTGGCTATTTAAGTAATATGTTTGTGGTTGGATATGGTACTGAAGAAGGGGCCCAGGCTCATGGGCCCGGTTTCCTGGTTTCTATGGTGTATGTGTTCCCCGCCAGCTGGACGGGATGCCAGTCCATCACAGCGTTACTCAGGAAACAGGAAGAAAGAGTGAGAGAAAGTTGGGTCGAAAGAGTACAACAGGGATCGCCACCACCCCCTGCCGGAGCCTCATGGAGCTTAGGTGTTTTCACTCAATAAACACTCACAACGCCTGGTCTGGGAATCGAAACCGTGATCCTCCGACCATGAGTCCACTGCCCTGACCACTGGGCCATTGCGCCTCCACTATATGCATATACACCCATTATCTATTTTTCTATCTTTGATTTCATCGTTTATATAAACATATTCTTTTATGAAAGGTTGTAGCTTTCATTGCTGGCTCTAATTTGTATGGAAAATCTGTAGAGATACTTTTCAAAAGTGATTGAATGGCATTGCTAACACAGGTAGGAGATAATGTTGACTTGTAAGCCTTTTAATGTACTCGGTTAGCATATTATTGTTGTCTAAAAAAATATGGTGATCCACCACCAGCAATTATTAAGATATATGTGTCTATGCATGTGTGCATGTACACATGTGTGTATGTGTTAAGCTTTCAGTATATTGTTGTAATTCTTAATACTCTTGGTTTTGGTGCTTCATCATCAGCATCGTCATGACATTCTACTACTACTACTAATTCTTCCTCTTCTTCTATTTCTCCTCCTCCTCCTTACTCTTCTCTGTACTTCCTCTACCTTCTCTTCTTATGCCTCTGCCTCCTCCTCCTCCTCTTCCTCCTCCTCTCTTCCTCCTCTCTTCCTCCTCTTCTTCCCCTTCCCCTTCCCCATCACCTCTTCCATTTTCCTCTTCCTCTCCCTTCTCTTCTTCTTTCTCCTCTTAATCTCCCTTCTCTTCCTCTCCCTTCTCCTCTTAATCTCCCTTCTCTTCCTCTCCCTTCTCCCCTAGCATTCATCAAGCTGACCCATTATAAAGAAATATTCACTGTCATGACCATCACCTCATATTTTATGTCTTCCATTTCAGCCATTCCTTTTCAAGATGACAGTTCGTGACACGACAGAGATTTGGTTGTTATTTCTAGGATGTTACACTTCTCCCTCATAGAATTATTCCTTCCTTCTTTTTACATTATTTATTACATTACTGCAACAGGTTCAGAGTGTAACGAAAATATTGAGGAAATTCCAGATGATAAAGGTCAACATAGTTAATAAAATTTGAAACCTGGCATTTTGAATTTCCTGAATGTTATGTCTGTTGATTTGATGCTTATTCCAACTTTGAACCCTTTATTCATAATACAAATCATTCTTGACAAATACAGATGAGATATTAATTGATCCCTAAGACATACACAACCACATGATAGAGACTAACACTGTTGAAGTGCTAAAGAAAGAGCTTCCAGACTGGGTCATCTGCTTTCATTCTGTTTCATACCAACACTTCATAAGGAGGTAAGGAAGCAACAGAAACACATTTTATTGAGAAGGAAGCATTCATCTGTTTTGTTGTTGTTTGTTTATGCCCCCCGCCAAAGATAGAGCCCTTTCTCATGTCATATAGATGCTTAGGGCCAGTTTCTTGGATTTTGTGTTGTATATATTCCACACTGGATGGCACGTCTGCTCGTCACAGGATTACTCATTTTTGCCAGCTGAATGGATTCAAGAACACAGCTCATTGTCTGGTCCAGGAATTGCACAATCCACAATCGAAATTGAACTAAATTCGATGACTGGCACCCATGCCAACGTCATCTCCTTCATTGGACACGAAACTCGGCTTGCGAAGACCTGTTGGGGCAAGCAAAAACAAAATCGTGATGGCACCTGTGCCCAGTGTCGCTTTCCTGGTACTTGTGCCAGTGGCACGTGTAAAGACATTCGAGTGAGATCGTTGCCAGTGCCGCTGGACTGGCTCCTGTGCAGGTGGGACGTAAAATACACCATTTTGAGCATGGCCATTGCCAGTACCGCCTGACTGGCCCTTGTGCCGGCGGCACGTAAAAGCACCCACTACACTCTCGGTGTGGTTGGCGTTAGGAAGGGCATCCGACTGTAGAAACTCTGCCAAATCAGATTGGAGCCTGGTGTAGCCATCTGGTTCACCAGTTCTCAGTCAAATCATCAAACCCATGCTAGCATGGAAAGCGGATGTTAAACAATGATGATGATGAATCTTATGATCATGAGTCCAACACCTTAACCACTAAGCCATGTGTCTCCACCCAGGGTAACTGGAAACCGATTATAAAATGTGATGAAAGCTGAAACCATACTAATATGAAATAGTAAAGAAAAAATGAAGCCCACTGCCTGCTGACCACATTCCAGAGGCACTAATGAGTTGTCAATGGTCACTGCTCTGTATAGCCAGGAATTTTAATGTATTTATATTTTCCATTTTACTTTTGAAAAGGAAGATCAAATTTATTAAATTTTTCCTGGACTTGTCATTGGCCATGCACCTATCACCTCATGCACTTATTACCTGTTAATATAGTTATTATATAAGTTTGGCATCTTGAAACAGCTGTAGAGAAAAGACATCACATAATGTTTCCTCATTACTACCGCTCCTTCTTTCACTCCTCTCTTTATATATATGTATATAAGCATGTATATATGTATGTATGTATGTATGTATCTATCTAGCTATCTATCTATATGCTTATACATATATATCATGCTTATATATATATATATATAAGAAAAGTTAAAATAATGGTCATTGCATATAATTCCTTTATTATAGCAAATTTGGCTTACAGCTGTTTTCAGCAGTCATTATAGATAGGTTTACTCAATTGGTCTATTGATTGATTGAGGTAAATTGAAGGACCGAAGAAAATTAATGATACCTTCATTAGTCATTGTGGGAAATAACAAAACAGGGTATTTGAAGAATGGCAAATGTATAGGGAAAATGAAGGAAGATTGAGATGTTTAAATAGAAATGGCAAAGGCAGGTTACAATGGCATGGTAGCAATTGAGGGAGAGGTACTTAGTAGAAGTAACAGTAGTAGTATGAGTAGTAGTAGTAGGAGTATTAGGGACAGTCACAAACATAGGTCAGCAATATTACCATATAGGCATATATATATATATATATATATATATATATATATATATATATATATATACACAGGGTGTCCCAAAAAGATGTACTCACTCTTTGACAAACGATTACTAATGTATTGTTTTTTGTGATGTTTGGGATTACCTCGATGCAACAAATCCAAACAAATGGATTGGGAGGAGATGTAGCGTTGAATTTCCTGCACGTACTCCAGACCCCACACCAATGGATTTTTTTTTTTATGGGGACATCTCAAAGATATGGTTTACGCTGCAAAACCAGTGACATTTGATGATTTGAAAAATGAAATTCGAATAAAATATCTTGCAATTCCAAATGAAATATTTCGCAATGTTGTCGAATCCATTGTTGGACGTTATCAGCTTTGTTTGGAAAATGAAGGAAGGCAGTTTGAACATTTGCGAACACACAGGAATGAGAGAGAACATTAAATAATTCTAAATGACAATAAATAACCGTTTCTACAACGATTTATTTTCCTGAATTTAATTTAACTTTTTAGGATTGTATGTATATCAATAAACATCAACTTGGACAAAAAATGCATGAGCACTGGGAAGTTAAAGAGTGAGTACATCTTTTTGGGACACCCTGTATATATATATATATATATATATATATATATATATATATATATATATATATATATATATATATATATATAGCGTGTTGGTGCATTGAGTAAAGCACTAGCACAGTTTGGGCTACCTGGTGTCATCTGCAGTTGAGGTATATTTCCATTGGATCTCCTTCAGGAAAGCCCCATTCCATAATGAAGAGGAGAAACACCATTATGACTGCTTGAGGTCAATATTTTTAGCAGGACACTACTTTATGTATGCATGTACATGACATGGCCCAGACTTCAAAATTGATGCAGAACCATATGATACACATCATCACACCCATAAAGGACAGTCGCAGAATTGGTCGAAATGATTGTTGTATGGAACAAAGACTAGTATCAAATCTATATGTATCAAATATATATATATATTTATATAAGTTAAAAATAGGATAAAATCTTTATAAGAATTTATCAAGTAGTTAGCATGAAAAACCTCATAAGGGAAAAAATTTATTAATTATTCCCTTTGAATGTATTTAAATATATTAAGGGCATTACTAAACATAAATGCCTCATGCTAGGAGGGACTCTTAAAGTCAAAACTACCATAATAAACACATTGTACCAAATGCGAGGGAATGCAACTCTCAAAGTGAGCCTTTTAAAAACAGATTCAGCTGCAGATCATATGATGTCATAATTAGTGCACAAAATTAGTGCATTTTGTGCACTAATTATGTAATCACGATCTGCAGCTGAATCTGTTTTTAAAAGGCTCACTTCGAGAGTTGCATTCCCTCGCATTCGGTACAATGTGTTTATTATGGTAGTTTTGACTTTAAGAGTCCCTCCTAGCATGAGGCATTTATGTATAGTAATGCCCTTAATATATATATATATATATATATATACACATATAAGTACGTACACGCACACACATACCCCCCCCCCCACACACACACACACATTCATTCAGTATCTAGTCACTGCCATATCTATCTTCTTTCTAGCTACTGTCATCTACCCCTGTATAATGCAGAGAAGCCATGTATCTCCGCTATAGGAAATTACTTGGGTTGTCTCTTTGTCATGCATTTTAGCCTCTCAACACCTGTCTTACAACCATCTCCTTACTTCAAGTACCACCCTCACAAACTTGCTGAGTGAACTTTTACTCATTCTTCTTCTTTTCTTCCCTTTTATATTAACAGGCAACTTCATTGGTGCTGGTGACATGGAAAATGCACCCACTAGACACTGTAGAGTGGTTGCTATTAGAAAGGGCATCCAGACATAGAGACACTGTCAATGCTGGCATTGGAGCTCATCACTGCCTTGCCACTCAATGGATCCTGTCAAATCATATAGCGCATGCCCACATGAGAAAGGGACTTTAAATGTTGATGGTGTTGATGATACATATATGCACCCACTCCCATACATGAATATACTCATATTTACAAATGTAGATATATATATCATCATCATCATCATCATCATCATCATCATCATCATCATTTAACATATGTTGTCCATGCTGGCATGGGTTGGACAGTGTGACAAGAGCTGGTAAGCTGGTGGCGGGGGGGGGGGGTGCACTAAACTCCAGTTTGATTTGGCATGGTTTCTACAGCTGGATGTCCTCCCTAACACCAACCACTTTACAGAGTGTGCTGGGTACTTTTACGTGGCACTTCATGGGTGCTTTTACATGGAGCTACATGGGCACTTTTATCTGATGCTGCCTGTGTGCTTTAATGCCCCTCTGCACAGGTACTTTTATGCTTGTGCAGCATCATGCATATATATATATGTATGTATATATACACACACTACCACATACTCACACATACACTAATATGTGCTTATTTGTATATGCATGTAAATATGTGCATACATGTATGAATAATATTCTTGATTGCAGATATGTATTTGGATTTGAGGAGATGTGTGTTTGTACGTGCTTATGTGTGCATGCATGCTCGTTTGTGTGTGTAAGTGTGAGAGAGAGAGAGAATAAGTGTGTGGATCATTCTAGGAGTGAAGTTATATTTGATATATGTTAATATATTAACCTCTATCTATTTGTTTGTGTGTGTATTAAAATTTCCTATTCTAGTTACAATTACGCTGGAATCTGTGTATATGTATGTATGTATTTCTGTCTATATACATGTCTCTCTCAATGTCTGTATGTATTTCTCTCTCTCTTTCTCTGTGAGTATTATTCGATTCTGTGTGATTGTATATGAAGGTGGTGCATTTCTATGTAAAGCGAAAGATTATTTCATTAATATTCAGCAAACATCTATTTGATCTCTCTGAAGCCTTAGATAGGAGTTTGAGATTGCTCGCAGCAATCTTTCATTTTATTAGTATGAGCTGGCTGTAAAAGTTTCACTTTTCATTCTTTCCTTTCGTTTTCCTTCTCTTCTACTTATTTTCTCCTCCTTCTCCTCTTCCTTCTCTTTAACTTTGTTTTCATTGTTTTTGTCTTTCATCAGTTGTTTTTCTTCTCTTTGGCAACATCTTCCTCATCCTCCTTCCCCTTCTTTCCTACTTTCTTGCCTTCTAGTCATTTTGGGGACTAGCCTATATATATGTATATGTGTATGTTTGTGTAATCATATAGATGAATATTTTATATTGATGATGAAAATAATTCTTTTGTGCAAAGCGATTAGTCAAAAGGCTCAATAAATTTGAAAAGAATCAGATTAACATTATAATACAATAACTTATAAGTACAACCTTAATGAAGAAACACTTGAAAATATAATCAAGCTATATATTGAAATAAATATACACTAGAGGTACCTGTGAAAATTCCACAATTATTTTGAGAGCTACGAGAGTGCTAAAGTTTATTAGAGGACAATGAAACAAAACTTCTTTAAGAAAAGACAATATTCTAAAGTATTTGACACTCAAGATAGTGTCAAGTTGACATAGGCAGGACTGAAGGGGCAGTCTTCATAACAAAAGATGTGGTTTGCAGAAGAAGGAGGACCTATGACAACTACATCTTTTGTTATGTGTTTTTTCTAAATTCTTCTTCTAACTTGTGAATTGTCATCTGTTATTTTTAGTTTTATATTAAGAAATAAACAAACACTAGAAATAGTAACATGTAATTGTCTGTGAGAAAATTTCGGTTCACTTTACTTCTTTTTATTGAAATGTATTGAAAATATACTGAAAGAATAATGCATGTGTACATACACACATATCTATACATACATATGTGTTTATGTACGTATATGTATGTATAAGCATATATATGCATATGTGTGTGTATATGTATATATATATATATATATGTGTGTGTGTGTGTGTGTGTGTGTGTGTGTGTGTCCGTGTGTATGTATGAATAGCAAATATTTTAAACAACCATAATTAGACAATAAAATTATAAACAATCTCGCTATAATATTTTTCTGCTTTTACATGTCTATATTGATAATGCATTGACAAATGTTAATATGCTTCACTGCATCCGTATTTTTATATCGACTGATTCTGTTAAAGATATGAGATCTTATCTCGGTCTACACTGTAAAGTGGTTGGCATTTGGAAGGGCATCTGGCTGTAAAAACCTTGCCAAACTGACCTCAACTGTGTTTGTGCTGTGTAAAAAGCACTCAGTCCATTCTGCAGGGTGGCTGGTGTTAGGAAGGGCATTAAGCCATAAAAACCTTGCCAAAACAGACACAGAAGTCTGGTGCAGGCTCCTGCCCGGCCAGCTCCTGTCAAACCGTCAAACTGTCAAACCGTCAAACTGTCAAACCGTCCAACTCATGCCAGCATGGAAGGTAGATGTTAAACGACGATGATGATGATGTCATGTTTGGGTTTGGCAGTTCAAATGTAGAAAGCAGAACGTTTAAACTAATTGAAGATGCCCATGCATTTAGCTGATGCACATCTCTCTAAATGATACTTATTAGCTTTCATCATCATCATCATCCTTTAACATCCATTTCAGAAGCTGGCATAGGTTGGATGGTTTGTCTCAAGCTGGCAAGCCAGAGAGCTGCAGGAGGTTCCAGTCTGATTTGGCTTGGTGTCAACAGTCGGAGGCCCTTCCTAATGCTAACAACTTTACAGTGTATGCTGAATACTTTTAATGTGACACCAGCACACACACATACTAATATATGGCACTGGCACGAGTGCTTATTATGTGGCGCCGGTGTAACTGCATATTATGTGGCACCAGCACAGGATTCTTGCAGGCCAATCCCCTTAACCAGGATATGTGACCTTAACACTTCTACTGTGGAGGACGGGGGTCTTCTTGAGTAGAGCAAAATGTCAGGTATCTTGATCCTTGGTCATCTCATCTGAAGGGTTCAGCATTCTGAGGTTGTCCTTCAGTACTTTGTCCCATGTCTTCCTAGGTTTCCCTCTTCCATGAGTTCCTGGCTCTTCTTTATGTCCGCATCCATCCACATCACATGACCAAACCAGCACAGCTTTCTCTCCTGCACAATTTTCTAATTAGAATCCAATGCATCAAAGGTCCTTCCCATGCCAGAGATACATAAGGCTGGTTTTCTGGATTGTGTGGCATATAAAGTTTCTGTCACTGGATGGGATATCAGTCTTGCAAAATTACTAACTTTGGCCTGCTGAGTGAACTAAGTTATGGGGATATAAATACACCAACCACGGTTGTGAAGTGGTGATGGAGGACAAACAATGACACACACAGAAGTACACACACACACACACACACACACACACACACACACACACATATGATATAAGGGCTTCTTTCAATTTCCTTCTGACAAATCCATTCACATGGCTTTGGTTGGCCTGAGGCTATAGTAAAAGACACTTACGCAAGGTGCTATGCAATGAGACTGAACCCAGGACCATGTGGTTGGCAAGCAAGATCCTTATCACACAGTCACACCTGTGCCTATAAAAAAAAACCATCTGCCCTTGGTGAGACTCAAACTCACAACCTTCACATATCTGCTGGCTTCTACTCTCTATAGAGTGAACTGTCTATAAAGTATGTTGTGCTACTGGGGCAGCTGTGATTCATTCTTTCATGAATTTGGTCATCAACTCGAAACCTCTATCAGTTCTTCTCTTGTGCAAAAGAACTTAGTGTGATATTGTTCTCATTGTGTAACTCTTGATCTATGATCAAATATGTCACAGATATAATGATTTCAGTTTGTGTTGTTCACTAATTTCTAGACAAAGGGTATCAAAGACTGTCCTTTTTTATTTACACAGATACAGTATAATTTGAGAATGATAATGTGTATAAAGGACTCTATTAGTCAATATTTTAGTGAGGAAATCTAATAAGACAGAAATAAGTCCATTCCATTGCTTTCACCAATTGGTTTTATAGACCAGATCCACTCCAAATCACTCTTGTATAGCATTTTCTGTATTTTCTAAAATTTCACTTCACTGATCTTACTATAGTCATCTCCCTTTTTGTTGCATTTAGATCTGGTTTTATTTACAGCAAGAGGGCGTTTTTGTCTGCTAATTGCATGGTTTATCTCAGTTAATTAATGATTTTCAACACACTGTATTATATATGTAAGTGTCCTTCCCATAAGTTGGTCAAAACAGACAATCAACTCTCTGAATTTGTAGAGAAAGTGCAATAACTTTTGACAATATCTCATGACTGTGTAATTCGGTAGACACTGAGAAAGCTATGAATAGATAAATGGCTATTGAGAGCAATTTAGGCTCTGCGTAATTATGTCATTAATGTTGTACACTTGCATCAGTGGGGAAAATTTTTATTATTATTAATTATATTATATAGTATTATTACTATTTCCTTTCTCAGTTAAATGATCTAATACTAGTTTATGGCCCTGAGGTGCAACTTATGACAAGTAATTTTGGATCTTAAAGCCTTTTATACTTATTTTATTTGTAATCTAATCACAAACTCTAACACATTTCATAATGACTTAGAGGTTCATAATAAAGTGCTTTTGGGGAAGCATTACTCTAATATTGATTAGTATGTTAGTTAAGCTAAAGTCTAAAGCTTCAGGCCTGACTTTGTTACGTGCAATCATGATTTATCTAAGTCTACTCATTTATTGTATTTGCTTTACAAGATATTTCTTCTTGAACTCTCGTTTATTGCTCATATTGCATTTTATGGCATACAAATTGGAATTTTTCTGACCAAGACTTACAGCCAAAATAAGTAGGTCAACTTATATGCCAAGATAAATTTGAGGGTACAAAAACTCCATGTGAACAGCACCAGAATTTGATAAAAGAGTGGAATCTTTGCACTACATGTTTATGCTACATCAGCTTATATGAGAAGGTGCTGAAAAGTTCCTGGCTTTGGGCAAAAGAAAGTACAGGAAGATCAGTTAAATATGATTTAATCAACACACTTATTGCAGTGGTCCTTCAGTTTTTCTAAGCCCTGTTGAAGAACTTGGAAGGTTGGGCCTCCAGCCAAACCTTTCATGATACCCTTAAGGCCAAGAACTGTTCAGCACTCAGAAAATACAATACATTTTTCAATCTTTTTCTTCTAATTTTGTTCAATAGCTTAGTCTATAACATTTTACTTTCAAGGCCTCCGAGAATGGGACAAAATTGTGCTATGACTGAAGAACATGCAATATAGTGAACTCAACAAAAGCTGGCAATGATTACAGGTATGTTGAAATAAATCTATTACCTACTTAATGGATGAAAGTCTTATTCCAAGATCTCTGATAATTTCCAGTAATAGTTCCATTCTTACCATTCATACACATCACTCTGCACAATTTCTTATTTCTTTATTGCCCACAAGGGGCTAAACATAGAGGGGACAAACAAGGACAGACAAAGGGATTAAGTCGATTACATCGACCCTAGTGCGTAACTGATACTTAATTTATCGCCCCCGAAAGGATGAAAGGCAAAATCGACCTCGGCGGAATTTGAACTCAGAATGTAACGCAGACGAAGTACTGCAAAGCATTTCGCCCGGTGTGCTTACGTTTCTGTCAGCTCGCCGCCTTGCACATCACTCTGCACAATTTCTAAAACACCATTCTGCATAATTCTTACATTTCAGTCTTCATTATTGATAAACCTTCCTTTTATGTCTTTTTTCACTGTTTTTGAAACGAGATTCTACATCAATGTTTCTCAACCATTCCCGCTGTCACATTCTAGCCTTTCTTCACCTGGCACCAGGCCACCTCTTCCAATGTCCCCTCCCCTCTGAAAGGATCTTTGTCTTGTAAGTTACTCAGTGACCCTGCCAGTGCTAGTGTAATGTAAAAAGCTTCCAGTCCACACTGTAAAGTGGTTGGCATGTGGAAGGGCATCCAGCTATGAGAACCATGTCAAAAATGACCTCACCTGTGTTCATTCCATGTAAAAAGCACTCAGTCTACTCTGTGGGTGGGGTTGGGATTTGGAGGTTTGGAAGGGCATCCAGCCATAAAATAAACCATCCCAAATTAGTGAAACCTGGTGCAGTTTTCTGGCTGCTCAGCACCTGTCAAACCATCCCACTCATGCCAGCATAGAAAACAGACATTAAATACTGTTGCTGCTGCTGATAATGATGATGATGATTGATCCCTTTGAGTCCTGTTTTACTCAGGTGAACCCTCATAGCCCTTCGATGTTTAAAAACTCCTAAATATTATTAGGAGTTGTATAGAAATAGTTCAAGTGTTTTATTTTTTTATTCTCTTACTTTTTTCAGTCATTGGATTGCGGCCATGCTGGAGCACCGCCTATAGCCGAACAAATCGACCCCAGCACTTATTCTTTGTAAGCCTAGTACTTATTCTATTGGTCTCTTTTGCTGAACTGCTAAGTTACGGGGACATAAACACACCAGACACATACACACACACAACAGGCTTCCTTCAGTTTCGTATACCAAATACACTCAAGGCTTTGGTTGGCCCGAGGCTATAGCAGAAGCCATATGCCCAAGGTGCCACACAGTGGGACTGAACGTGGAACCATGTGGTTGGGAAGCCGGCTACTTACCACACAGCCACTCCTACATATTGTAGAAGTATAAACAAATTATTACAAATAAATCTTAACAACAAAAATCTTATATGGAGCTACAAGGGCCATATGGACCTTGGCTCACGTATCATTCTACACTTTTCTTCACATGCCATGACACACTGCTCTTATATCTTGTTCTAGAAATTTCCTATCATTCCATTTTGCCATTCTGTTGCTATTCCTTTTGCACATGCATCATGCATTATTTTATTTGTTCCGTATGTTATCTTCAGAACAAATTTACCTTTTCTCTCTTGTTTCCAGAGGAAATTAGCTTAACATTAACCAATCCATCATGGAAGTAATTTTAAAGAGGCACTTAATGATAATATCAACATCATCATTATCACCATCATCATCACCATCCATCATCATCATCATCATCATCACTATCATCATCATCATCATATTACTGTCACTGTTATCATCATCATTGCTGTCGTCGTCATCGTCATCATCATCATCATCATCATTGTCATCATCATCATCATCATTATCATCATCATCACCATTGTTTTTGATATTGTTACTGTTGTCGTCATCATCAGTTTTATCATCACTATCATCATCATCATCGTCAACATTGTTGTCATCATCATCATCATCATTGTTGTCTTTATCATTGCCATCATTATCATCATCATCATCATCTTCATCATTGTCATCATTGCTGCCATTGTTATTGTTGTTGTCATCTTCGTTTTAACCATCATTGTCATTGTCATCATTATCACCACCATAATTACATTGATTGTTCCATGTAGGCATGAGTTAGATGGACCGCATAGCAAATCAACAGTCACGTGGCCCTTTTTTGTGGGGGGCACCTAGAATGGTAAAGAAACTGGCCTTGTTTTGTGCCTGTTTCATGTCATTATATCCCTTCCCTTTTCAACATGGCTTATACAGCTGGAAGCCCTTCCAATTACTGAACATTTTGCAGCATCAATTGACTGTATATCATTGTGCCCCTGGCACCGAGTCATCGTCAACAAAGAATCCCCTCTTTATTATCTCATGTCTATTGGCCCCTTTTACAAAATGCTAATAAGAAAAAATAGTCATGGAGAAGAAAAATTAATGCAGGTTATTGATTGATATTACATTGATACCTTAGGTTGTGAGCTGGTGAATCGTTGGCATGCCGGGCAAAACACTTAGCAACATCTCATCTGTCTTTTATCCTTTCAGTGTCGATAAAATAATTACCATTTGAGGACTTGGATCATTGTAATTGACTTAACTAACCTCCAAAATTGCTGGCCTTGTGCTGAAATCTGAAACTGATATTACTTTGATTCCTTTGGCAAATAAAGGACACAACTTCAGATATATTTCAGTCTTATTAGACTTTCTAACTAAGGCACAGAACTTCACTGTATTTGCCGAAGTGGTGATGAGAGAATCATAAAAGCACAGCTGTGGCTGCTCTGTAAGAAGCATGCTTCCTAACTCCATGGTTCAGGGTTCAGTTCCACTGCATGACACCTTGGGTAACAGTCTTCTACTATAACCTCAGGCTGACCAACGACTTGTGAGTAGATTTGGTAGAGGGAAACTGAAAGAAGCCTGTCATATATATATATATATATATATATATATATATATATATATATATATATATATATATAATAATAATGGATATCAGCATCAAAACTCTCTTTTAAATTTTAAATTATTTATATATATAAAATGGGTAATACTAAGCGTACTTTTTCTTTTTTCTTCTTCTTTTGTGATGTAATCCTTGGACTAGCAATGTTTGCAGCTGAAGATAGCTTTAAACCATCTTTTATATCAACCATAGACCTACACTTATGTAATAACAGATTGTTTATAAAGCTTGAAACATGTGTACCACGATATCCTTTGTGTTCTATTTTCAATTTATGTTTGATATATATATATATATATATATATATATATATATATATATATATATATATATATACATATATATATATACATATATATATATATATATAGTGGCGACTCCGGCACTCTGGCTGTTTAGGCTTAGCTCATGTATAAATTCAGTAATGTGAACTTGTATTTGCAAGCTGATTTAATTTCTGCCAACACTGACTTCAAGTATGTAATTGCAGCCAATAACTCAGGCTCCTTTTATTGAGCTTGGTCGCAGTTCATTTATTTTCTTTTAGCATCTGGTAGTCATCTTAAAGGTGCCCTGTGTCAGAAAAATATCATTCATAGCAGTTGTCTTGACATCATTCACACATGCCTGACTTGGGCTCAAAAGTTACAGCCCGAGTTGTTATCTATAATCGTAAAAATTAAAAGTAATTCAAATTCAATGTTTTCTTGAAACAATAAATTTCTATAGAAATTCAGATTGAAGTTCCAATCTATGGAAAGTTTCCGTTCTACAATATTCTTAAAGGAAAGGAAAACTATCCAGCAAATCAAGCGTATACAACTGAGCCTGGTTGGTGTAAAAAACTGGCATCTCTTGACAAGAGTATACAGGCAACAGTCAGACCAATGGTGTTTGTTGTGCACTCTGCTGTCATTATTTGATTGCTGTTATTCTGTGTGTCTGTGTGTAAAGATCAGTTGTGTTTTGCAGGGTTGCTTTATTTTTACTCCTATATTAGAAATGGAGAAAGACATAGTGCTAGATATAAAAAATAAGCCATTTGGGGCTAGAAATAAAGTGGTAAAACGTGAAATTCTTTGAGCAGGTGAGCAAACTCTGTGATGAGCCTGAGTGACACTTATGAAAGTTATGTCCCCCAAATGATTCTGTAAACTACAAAACAAATGGTAGTCTAAAGGAGCAAGGTCGAAAGAATAAGGTGGATGAGGAATTTTTTCCCAACCAAGCTCTTCCATTTTCCCATGAAGTTCCCTTTTCAGTTGTGGTTGAGTTTTTTCCCTTTTACCAAGACAGTGTTTATGACATTTAACATTTCGATAGAAGATCGATTTTGCATCACCAGTCACAAGTCTATCGAAAAAGGGTGAAATGAGTTTGCGAGAATGGAGAGAAGAGCAGATGTCAACTTGGGATTTGCAGTTGCTTTTGGACAATTCATGAGGCACCCATTTTCCAAGTTTAGGAACTTTTCCAAGTTGTTGAAGATAACAATGAACAGTTGTATGGTTTGAACCAAGCTTTATTGCCAATTCTTCAACTAATAATGCAGGATTTTCTTCAAGTAATGCCTCAAGGAGCTTATCATCAAACTCAACTGGATGTCCTGTTCGATTTTCATCTTCAAGGCTGAAATCTCCACTTCTGAATTTTACAAACCGTCTTCTGCAAGTTCTTTCATTCAAGCATTCTTTCCCATAAACTGAGTGTATGTTTCAAGTCGCTTTACCTGCAGAGTTTCCTTTTTTGTACTCATAAAGCATTATGTGCCTCAAATGTACTTTGGATACTTCCATGTTAGAAAGGGTTTTAATCAAATAAATTTTAATTCTATTATTCTGTAAAATAATATTTAACTAGTTTAAATGTACACAAATGGCTAGAGGGTAATTTTTGCTGGGCAGGATTGCATGACTTGATGTTGTTCCTGTCACCTACGCTTACCTGTTTTTCAGGTAAGTGAGTTAGCATTGCTGTGTAGTAAGAGGCTTGCTTCCAACCCCATGGTCCCAGTTTCGGTCCCACAGCATGGCTCCTTGGGCAAGTGTCTTCTACTATAGCCTTAGGCTAGCCAAAGCCTTGTGGGTGGATTTGGATTTGGTAGATGAAAACTGAAAGAAGCCTGTTATATATACATAGTAAGAGGAGGGATATATATTATCCAGGCAGATACTGAATTTCTCAGAGTAAAATGTCAAAGCACCATATATACATAAACAAACTGGAAATAAAGATAAAGCTTGAATGTTCAAATTCTTTATTCTCATTACCAATATTTACATGTACAATGTAGTAAGTTGCCAGAATCGTTAGCACTCAGGGCAAATGTTTAGCAATACTTCATTCATCTTTATGTCGTCATCCTTTCGGGGTTGATAAAATAGGTACCAATTAAGTGCTGGTATCAATATAATTGATTTATCTCCTACCCCTAGATTGCTGGCCTTGTGCCAAAATTTGAGAATAATATCCATGTGTTCATCAGAATAG
>NC_142948.1:15412332-15417332 GCF_046866305.1 Octopus bimaculoides | reverse complement strand
TAGATTTAATGAGATATGATAACAGGCATTCGAACGTTGAGTATTTATGCCATTGAAATTAGGACAAAAAACAGATACAGGCATAGTGAAGTTCATAAATATCTGTGACTGGTTCAGCTGCTAGAGACAGCAGCTAAATTTCCTTCCAATACAATTTGCTGCCTTTAAAAAAGAAGCGTCTTTGACAACATAGCCCTAGAAAGCATTATGTTGATGATGACAATGACACTGATGATGGTGACAACGATGGCACTGACGATGATGGTGAAAATGATGACAATATTAGTGGCAGTACCAGAGAAGATGATGGTGGTGACGATAATGATAATCATCATTTATCGTTAACTCTCATCATCATCATCATCATCATCATCATCATCATCCTTATCATATTGTCATTCTCATCATTAATAAGATTCTCCTCCTCCAGTCATCATCATCATCACCATCAGCAGGTGCAGTAACAGCAACATCTTCGTCACCTTCGTTATTATAATCATCCTTATAATCATTATGGTTGTTGTTACCAATAATTGTTCAATAAATATTTAATAAGATGTTGATTGTAAAAAGAAAAGCTTTATTTTAAATAGTTAACTTTATTGTTAGCATATCTAATGAATGAACATTAAATTAATTATGATAACACTGACTTAGCATATTTAATGATCACTTTCATGAAAATGGTGTGAGTAATTAACCCCAGTGATTTGGTTTTTATTTAATATGCTAATTATCCACATCTAATTGAGTACAATATTATATAATCTGAATTGTAAATTTCTCATCGGTATTTTGACAAGTATTTTATGATATATGTTGAAAACTATGATAAACTGAGGAGGTATAACAAGGTTGAAACATAATTCAAATTGTATCTCATGCTTGCTGAAATGATTATAATAATATTAGGGAGTTGATCTGAAGTTGTTTTTTCTTCACCACATAATTGCATCTGTTTGTTATACTAAATATACAAACAATAGGTGCAGGCATGATGGTGTGGTAAGAAGTTTGCTTCCTAACCACATTGTTCTGAGTTCAGTCCCACTGCGTGACACCTTGGGCCAGTGTCTTCTACTATAGCCTCAGGCTGACCAAAGCCTTGTGAGTGGATTTGGTAGACGGAAACTCAAAGAAGCCCATTGTATATGTGTGTGTCTCTTTGTGTCTGTGTTTGTCCGCCCACCATCGCTTGACAGCCAGTGTTGATTTGTTTACATTCCAATAACCTTGTGGTTCGACAAAAGAAACTGATAGAATAAGTGCCAGGCTTACAAAAGAAAAAAAGTACTGCAATTGTTTCATTTGACTAAGAATTCTTCGAGGTGGTGCCCCAGCATGACCGCAGTCTAATACCTGAAACTAGTTAATGATAAAAGATAAAAGACAATGGTTTAAGTATTGCTTTTAGCCTTATGTGCATAGCACTGCTGGGTGATGTGGAAATAATAATTTAATTTGAAATATTTAATGTGGGGTTACAACCAAATCTTTTAGATTAGAAAGCTCACAACACACACTGCCTTGAAGAATTTATAGTCAAATGCATTGACTCCAGAACTTATTATTTGTAAGCCTTGTACTTGTCCTACTGGTCTCTTTTGCCGAACTGCTAAGTTACAGGGTCATAAATGCACCAACATCAGTTGTCAAGCAATGGTGGGGGGACAGATACAGACACACATATACATACATACATGTACATATATATGATGGGCTTCTTTCAGTTTCCATCTTCCAAATCCACTCACAAGGCTTTGGGCATCCTGAGGCTATAGTAGAAGACACTTGTCCAAGATGCCATGCAGTGGGACTGAATCCACTTACCACACAGCCACTCCTGTGCCTATAACCACTCCTATGTATGTATATATACATTGTGTGTACCCTTCTCTTGACATCACATGATGGTTGTAAACGAGCATTACATTCCAGTCTTCTGTGAAAACTTGTCTTGTATTGGGGAAATACCTTACTTGGAAACAAGTGAGGATTGATGACAGGAAAGGCATCCAGCCTCCACAAATTCTATCTAATCAATATAACCACAGAAAAGTGGACATTAAAGAATGATGATGAAGATGCTGAGAAGGATTTCTCAAAATACTTGCCTATACACACACACACACTCACTCACTCATACTTTTTACTCAGTCACACACATACATAACATTAACACATCTGTAGATAGTCGCATATTCCTCCTACCTTTCTCAGATCACACACTTTTGGTTGTAAGACACCTTTCTCTACACATCTGCAGTACCCAAGACTGGTGCTGGAAAACGTGGGTCCCAATAAGAGAATTGTTAGTGGAGCCCAATAAGAGAATTGTTGGTGGGACCCAATAGGAGAATTGTTAGTGGAGCCCAATAAGAGAATTGTTGATGGGGCCTAATGAGAGAATTGTTGGTGGGGCCCAGTAAGAAAATTGTTAGTGGGGCCCAATGAGAGAATTGTTAGTTGGGCCCTATAAGAGAATTGTTAGTGGGGCCCAATAAGAGAATTGTTAGCGGGGCCCAATAAGAGAATTGTTAGTGGGGCCCTTTACTCTACAAAAGCTGAAGATTGATGTTTTATGCTTCATATAGTACACTAGTCCCAGCCAAAAAGTGTTGATGGTTAAGGCTCCACCATTAGCTACAATGACATACTAAAAATTCAAAGCTCATATGAAAGTGTTAATGTTTTATTACAAGTTGAGTGTGTGTGTACTGCCCTCTCTTGGCTTGGAGTCCAATTTGAACAAATCTAACTGGCTTAAAACTGGCCCCGGCTATATCCACCTCTATTCTGCTATTCATAATTCTCTTTCGCTAAAATCAAGACCATTTCTCACTTTGTATTCCTCTTATTATTTTCTTCTTTCAGACAGAATTGCTTGCTAGTCAGTCTATACATTTAGAGGCATTTCTTCATTATGCTCTGAGATCAAATTTTGCCGAGATCCACTTTACCTTTCATCCTTATGGATCCTATAAAATGAGTACTAGTTGAACACTAGGATTGATGTAAGTAATTTACCCTACAATTGTTTTTCTTTTTTGCCAAAATTTGAAATCTTTTGAAGCCATTATTGATTTTCAAGTTTTCTTGATGAAGTACCAATGTCCAAAATCTAATTATATATTTTTGCATGATGTTCTGTTGTTGATGTTGTTGTCTTTCATTGCTTTCCGTTTGATTTTTCTTCTCATGACTCATTAGTTGATAGAAATGATATGGCTGAAACAGAACAATAGAAATAAAATACGTAAAAGCCAAATAAGGAAAAGAAATTTGCAGCAATAAAATAAAGCTATAACAATAAACAGAAACAAAGACAATTGACTCATACAATGCACATATTATATATTCTGGTAAGCATTGCTTGTCAAGTCACTTTAAGTTGTGAAAGGGCTACAAACAGGAACTAAAAAGCCACAAAGGGAAAACAAAAACAATAAAAAGAAGAATACAGAAAATTTTATAAATAAAAATATGTAGAAATCGAAAGCAAAAAGCAATGTAGCCCTTCTTAAGAAAATATAATTCATCTTTGAATCTTTAAAAAAAAAATGGGGAAAAAAACTTAGTGAAACAATTTCTTTTAGAATATGTAACACATGAATGTTGTTCATAAGCAAATAGAAACAGATTTTCTTGTCAACAAATCAAGATTGCTTCTTTTTATAAATTGAAAACCAACAAATTCCCTGCAACCTGCAGCTGTAGACAAAACTACATGTACAAAAGGTGGCATGCCTTTTCCTTGTTTATGTCTTTTCTTTGAAATAACTCTCATCCAGAGGGATGTGATTTTTTTTTTGCAAGTTATTATTATTATTTGTTTTTTTTTTTGTTTCAAGAACTGTCAGTAATTTTTGTTGATGTTGACATCACATATCAATGTTGTTGCAGTTGTTGTTGCAGTTGTTGTATTTGTAGTGCTGCTAGTGATGGCTGCTCTTTGCTGACAGAAGCGAAAGTGTAAATATTGACACACACACACACACACACACACACACACAGAAATTCATATATATATATATATATATATATATATGTATGTATAATATACATATATATATAATATATATATGTAAAATATATATATATATATAAAATATATATACAGTATATATTATATATATATAAAATATATATACAATATATATTATATATATCATATGTAGTATATATATTATATATATATCTAAAATATATGTGTATAAGATATATTTATAATATGTATTATATGTAAAATGTATATAATATATATTTATATATAATGTATACATATAATATATTTATATGATATATATAATATATATATGTATGTATATATATATATATATATATATATATATATATATATATATATATATATATATAATAAATGATGATGATGATATAATATCATATATATAGAGATAGACATAGACATAGAATCATCTATATAGATGTTTATGTCTATAATGCTTGTATATCCATATAAATGTTTGTAAATATATATATATATATATATATATATATATATATATACATATATATATATATACACACTCATTTATATATATACATGCACATCTATCTACACACACACACATATGCTCACACTCACATATCCTTTCATAATTTCCATTCTGTGCTACATGTTGGACAGTCAGTTGAAGGATTCAATAACATCAGATTTTCAATGAAATGAGGTGTGCAGCACTCACTCAATCATTCTCCATGTTTGGAGAATAAAGACTTAGAAGTGGGACCATGTCTCCGTAACACTTGTCGGATTGGAGTGGATTCTAAGAAAGAGAGAGAAAAGGAAGAGCCACCCCCAGCCACCCATATTCATGCATTGATGCTCTGGTGCTGAAAGGTAAGCCCCATCAAGGCAGAATTGAACATGTTATAAAGTGACAGAATATATAATGAAGTTCTAACAACTCTGTCAATATGCTTACATATTATGTACATATATGATGGGGTTCTGGAAAGTTCCCAGCTTTGGTTAAAAG
>NC_142948.1:15407276-15409332 GCF_046866305.1 Octopus bimaculoides | reverse complement strand
TGTATATATATATATATATATGTATATATATATATATAAATGTATGTATGTATTATATATATATATATATGTATGTATATATATATATATATGTATATATATATATATAAATGTATGTATATATATATATATATATATGTATATATATATATATGTATGTATATATATATGTATGTATATATATATATATGTATGTATATATATATATATGTATGTATATATATATATATTATATATATATATATATATATATATATATATATATATATATATATATATATATATATGTATGTATATATATATATGTATGTATATATATATATGTATGTATATATATGTATGTATATATATATATGTATGTATATATATGTATGTATATATATATATGTATGTATATATATATATGTATGTATATATATGTATGTATATATATATATGTATGTATATATATATATGTATGTATATATATGTATGTATATATATATATGTATGTATATATATATATGTATGTATATATATATATGTATATATATATATATATATGTATATATATATTCTCCTTTAGAGAGACTTAGAAATATTAATAACTCTATATATATATATATATATATATATCCCACGAACATCTTGACTCGTTCCTCTCTTTCGTTTGGTCTTTCCATCCTGCCCTCCACTTCTCCTGTACTGTCTCTGACACCTCTGTCCCCTTTCTCGACATTTCGGTCAGCATCCTCTACTCCGCTCTTAGCACCTCCATCCACTACAAACACACAGACTCACACTCCTATCTCAACTTCTCCTCCTCCCACCCTAGACACATAAAACTTTCCATCCCCTATTCCCAATTCCTCCGTCTACGCAGACTTTGTAGCGACAGCCATGACTTTGAGACTCAGTCTCAACTCATGGCTCACCACTTTAGCCTGCGTGGATATCCACCCACCACCATCCACACCACCCTTGCCAAAGCACGTTCTGTGGACCGTGCATCTGCTCTCTCCCCCGGAACCCGCCCTGCCGTTTCCCGCCTCCCTTTTCCCCTCACCTACCATCCCACCACCCTACCCCTCCAACGCTCCATTCTCCGAGCTTTTCGGCGCCTCCAGTCCGACCCCTCCACCTCCCACATCTTCCCTAATCGACCCCCTCCCCTCCTTCAAACGAGCTCACAACCTACGGGACCTCTTGGTCCACAGCTTCTTCCCCAACCCAACCTCCCAACCTGGCTTGTTCCCCTGCTCCCGCCCACGCTGCCACACTTGCCCTTACCTCTCCAACACCACCCTCCTCACCAGCACCCATCACCGACCCTATCGCATCACCGACTCCTTCACCTGCACGTCTACCAACATCATATATTGCCTCTCCTGCTCTCTCTGCCAATCTCTGTACATCGGACAAACGGGGCGCCGCCTGGCCGACCGATTCGCGGAACACCTCCGAGATATCAACGTCGGCAATGACACCCCGGTGTCACGCCACTTCCGTTCTGCCGTCCACTCCTTGCGGCAACACCTGTCTGTGTTTGGATTGTCCATGCACGGGGGCCATCCGGACTCCCGGTTGCGCCGTGAACAGGGATTAAACTTCTATCTTCGCTCCTTTGCGCCACATGGGCTCAACTCCCCTCCACTCTTCATCTAACCCCCCCTCCTCCTGTCTCTCTCCCCCCACCCTCCCTCCTACCACCCATCTCTCCCCTCCCCCACCTCCTGCTCCGACTCCTACTTCTTTGTATGTCTCTTCACCTCTCTTCACTCCTACTTCTCTCCACTCCTACTCCTCTTCACCCCTACTCTTTCTCTCCTCTCTCTTACTCTCCTACTCTCTACACTCTTACTCTCTCACCCTTACTCTCTCACTCTCTTCCCCTCTCTCTCACTCTCTTTCTCTTCCTCTCTTTCTCCCCCCATACCCCTCTTCCCTCTCTCTCACTCTCTTTCTCTTCCTCTCTTTCTCTTCCTCTCTTTCTCTTCCTCTCTTTCTCTTCCTCTCTTTCTCTTCCTCTCTTTCTCTTCCTCTCTTTCTCTTCCTCTCTTTCTCCCCCCATACCCAC
>NC_142948.1:15387276-15402276 GCF_046866305.1 Octopus bimaculoides | reverse complement strand
GATAATAGATGCATCGTCACCTCTGATTGCAATATCTAATGTTTTCGTCTTTCTTTAAGTTCCCAGAGTGTGATTTGAGGGAGATGAGGCTATTATTTCTTGCAACTGATACAATCACATAGAGGCTCTCTAATTCTAAATCTACAATATGTTAAAGCATCTCTGAAATATAACAAATATATTTCTTAAGTAAAGTATGATAATAGGATATTTCTTAAGACCAAGTAAACAATGAATTTATCTGTCATCAAAAGCAATCTATCCATGACCATCCCCTACTGTCTCCTCACTCTTGCAGCTAAGTTGTTTATAATATTAACTAATAATAAGCACAGATTTGGCAATATGGTTAGAAGTTTGCTTCCCATTCACATGATTGTGTGTTCAGTCCTACTGTGTGACACCTCGGGCAAGTGCCTTGGGCTAACCAAAGCCTTTGCGAGTGAATTTGGTAAACTGTAACTCAAAGTTACCCATCATATATGTATAATATCTATAGGAAATTATGTGGATAAGCATGTTATGCTTATCTACATAATTGCTTCTGTACCCACTCAATTTGTTCCCTCTTATAGCCCTTCTTTACCTTGTGGAATCAAACGCCTAAAAAGACATCAGAGTTTGAATCTTTTGAGCACAGCTACGTGTCGTTTATATGGAAAATCTCTGGATCACAACTGTGGACTATATGAATATGTGTGTGTGTGTGTGTGTGTGTGTGTGCATATTTGTCTGCTACCAGCACTGGATAATCAGTGTTGAGGTATTTGCATTCCTGCAGCATGATAGCTTAGCAAAAGAGTATGGTAGAATGAGTGCTGTGGTCGAGTTTTGTTTGACTAAAATTCCTCAAGGTGGCACCCGGCCTGACAGCAGTGTGGTGGCTGAAACAAATAAATAATGAATGTGTGCGTGTGTGTGTGTGCCTATGTATATATTTATATAGACACACGCACATATATGCATGTGAGTGTGTGTGTTTGTATTTGTGTTTGTCCCCCACCACTTCTTGACAACTGGTGTTGGTTTGTTTATGTTCCTGCAGCATAGGGGTTTGGCATTAGACACCAATAGAATAAGTACCAGTTAAAAAAAAAAAGTACTGGGTTTGATTCATTTGAGCAAAATCCTTCCAGGTGGTGCTCCAGCATGGCTACAGTCAAATAACTGAAACAAGTAACAGATAAAAGCTAACATTTACCATCCATATACAAAACTGTATGAAGTGATTTGAAGGAGATGTGACTGCTATTTTTAGCAGGTCATTTGAACATTTAATAAGAATTTCAATGTCCTTGTTTGATATTAAAACATCCAAAATGTTGTAATGTGTTTCCGGTGAAGGTGCATGGTTTAGTGGTTAGGATATGCAGTTCATGGTCATAAGATTGTGGTGTGTCATGACCTTGAGCAAGGCATTTTACTTTGCATAGCTTCAGTCAACCCAGCAGGTAAAAAATGAGTCGTACCAGTATTTCAAAGTGCCACCCGAGGCATATTGTGTGTCATGCTGAATTTTCCAGTGAACAGCATTAAGGAGTACACACGTCTGTGGAGTACTCAGCCACTTGCACATTGACTTCATGAGCAGGCTGTTCTGTTCTCATTGTTACTGAAAGGAGTGCCTGCCAGCAGCATCAGCAGTAGCAGTAGCACCAGCATTAGTAGTAGTGGTGGTGGTGGTGGTGGTGGTGGTGATTAAAGGAACAGAGCTAAGTGGCTATGATATTTGATTCCCAATCATGAGGTCATAAGTTCAATTCCCGGCAATGCATCGCATCCTTGAGAAAGACACTGTATTTCACATTGCTGCAGTTCACTCATCTGGCAAAACTGAGTAGAACCTGTATTTCAAAGGACCAAGCCTTGTCACGCTCTCTATCATGCTGAATCTCCTTGAGAACTAGATTAAGGATACACGTGTCTATGGAGTGCTCAACTTCATGCACGTTAATTTCAAGAGCAGGCTGTTCCATTGATTGGATCAACCCTCGACGCCATAACCGACAGAGTTCCACTTAATGTGTTTCCATGAAATGTAATAATAATCTCTCTGTCTGAAGTATGATGAATTATCTTTTGTTTGAGAATACTTTTGGTTCTGTTCTAATGTCAGCCATTCATTTGAAATACGATAACACATTTTATTGTATATGTAAAATATCATAACATATGATATGAACAGTGATAACATTATATTTGTATTTAAAATGAGACATGATATTGTGTATGTATCTAAAGTGTGATTTCCTAGATATATTAAAAATGTGGTGACATATTGTGTGCTAATGTATTACTTGTATTCCATGCAAATTTTATTATAGAATAGACAGGATGATAGCTTATTGATTTTTGTTATCATATATGTGTTTACCTCACAACTTTTTAACAACAGCCTCATTTGTTACATGATTCCAATGGACCAATCATCAATCCATTATATCTTTTGGTGAAGAAAGTAACAAGGGAGTGATTGTAATCCGTTACAGAACAAATATCATGAAGGACTTGACTATTTTTTGAACGTTTTTTTTTTTTTTTTCCCCTTGCTGTTTATATCCCTTGCCAATATACAACCATGAAAACTAAACACACAAACACACATATATTTATTGGTTTCAAATTTTGGCTCAAGGCTAGCAAGTTTTAGGGGAGCATATAAGTTGATTATGCCGACCCCAGTGATCAACTGGTATTTACTTTATCGACCTTAAAAGGATGAAAGACAAAGGTGACCTCAGTGGAATTTGAACTCAGAATGTGAAGATGGACAAAATGTTGCTGAGTGTTTTGCTTGGTGTGCTAACAATTCTGCCAGTTTGCTGCCTCAAACACATATGTGTTTATTGATCATATTGTATACAATTTCCATATACACAGATGCAAGCATGGCTGTGTGATTAAGATGTTTGCTTCTCAATAACATGGTTTCAAATTTAATCCTGCTGCATGGCACCTTGAGCAAGTATATTCCACTTCAGCCTCTCATCAACCAAAGCCATGTGAGTGGATTTGCTAAACAGAATCCAAAAGTGAACTGGATGCCCATCCTGTCACCACTCCTTACCTGTTTCCAAGTAATATCTGTTTGCATGACCAGACATGTTTTCATGAAACATTGGAAATGACAGAGACTGCTCGCATGCTGGTGACATTCATTCACAACTATCATGTAATGTCAAAAGAAGGAGAGAGTAAAACACATCCCTTCTCCTCACTCATACATACATATAGATACATATATGATAGGCTTCTTTCAGTTTCTGTCTACCAAGTTAACCCACAAGATTTTGGTCAGGCTATAACCGAAAACACTAGTCCACAGTGCCATGCAGTGGTACTGAACCCAAAGCCATCTGCTTTGGAAGTTACTGTTTATCACACATCCATGCTTGGGATAATTTTATTTCATATGTTATAAAGGTGATATTTATTTTTTTTATGTATCTATGTATGATAAATATGTTTTTGTGCAACTGAAGTATGATTATTGCATTTTGATCACCGAAGTTACAGTGGTTTGGTGACCTTTCAGCTAACATGCTGCTGTCTGCTCAGCCATAACCCCCCCCCCCACCTCCTTGTGATTCCTGAGATCTTTCATGGTAATAAATCGATCTTGTAAAGTTTACGATGAAGGAATATATGTCAGTAAAGTAATAAAAGTGAAAATATATCACAAGAGCACTTGTTATCAGTTAGACCAAGGTTACCTCTGTCATGAATTCTAGTCAAGAACATCCTGTCAGATTTTGAGATAAACTATATAGAAATAGATTGTTTTGCTTTGTTTTGTTTTTAATATGGCAATGTTTAATTAGTAGGAGACTCGGCTGTTATTTCTAGCGGACTGAAAACTCATGGGAAGTCTTGTCTGTTGGCTAACGGTAGACAGATTGTTATCGAAAGGAATTAAGGAAATTGGTAAACTAGAAGCATGGGAAAGATAATAACACTTCATCATTCTTAGTTCTTAATGTTATAGTTATATATATATATAAAACTGAGAATGTGTGTGTGTCTCTTTGCCTGTCTGTCTGTGTGTCTGTATGTGTGCATCACTAAAATTCGAGAACTATCCAACAGATTTCATTCAAATTTTTCACATTTTGACCTACAGCAGCTCTCCAGCATGGCCACAGTCACATGACTGAAACAAGTAAAACAATAAATAAAAAAAACTCTGCCATTTAACCCTGAGCAAGGCTGTGCATCTCTCCTAGTATTTTTTGTTATGGCCTATTATCTCCACGTCAATCATGGTTGAACAAACATGATTAAAGGTGTTCTACCTACAATCAGCCCATCATTTTTGTCTTAATTCATGCAATACAATGACTACATTATTGATTGTGTCCTTTCTCTTTTGAGAAGCTAGGTTATGTTCAAGGGAAGATTTTGCAACAATTTCTAGCTGTTACCAATGATAAAGACTAAACAACATCTCTGTTGCATAATTCATAATTATTTATAACAAACGAGGACGTATTTGAATAATAATTAGGTAGGCAACAAGACCAACGACTAATGAACAACTACCACCAATACATACAATTAGCAATATGCTACATGTTTTCTTTCCCCTGTCCATGTAAATAGTTGCAATGAATTGGAAAGAAAACTATAAGAAAATTGAATAAAGGATAAAATACAGGATATTCTAAATAATTAGTGAAGAATAATTACCTAGAAAATAAACATGAATTCATAGAAACTAATATCTGTAATCATATTTTGCTAACATCTGTCACTTTCTGCCACAAATTACTTGTGGAGTGTCCAGGCTTATCTGTCTTTAGAAAATAATTTGTAGCTGGAAAGTATTCATGTTGTAAAATATTCGTTACTCTAATCATTATTTTCCCAGGTATTTTTCAGAAAAACTAGTTTTTGCCCAAATGATTTTTCTTCCTAAAATCCTTTTCCATAGCTCCAACTTATTTAACCATTTGACATTCAAATTGCTCTCTTCAAATATAATGCTTATTTACTCACGTTGTTTTGAATTAATCATGTATTATCTTGTAGCTTTGAAATTTCAATGCTGTGATTGTTTATTTTAAGAATGACATTGTAAGGTAGGTGTGAGAGCTTGGACTTGGCCAGTTTTGGCCTAAAACAGATAATATGTTTGGGCTGGGTATGGCCAATTTCAGTACTAAAGTCTTTTACTCTTTTACTTGTTTCAGTCATTTGACTGCGGCCATGCTGGAGCACCGCCTTTTAGTCGAGCAAATTGACTCCAGGACTTACTCTTTGTGAGCCTAGTACTTATTCTATCAGTCCCTTTCGCTGAACCATTAAGTTACGGGGACGGAAACACACCAGCATCGGTTGTCAAGCGATGTTGGGGTGACAAACAGACACACAAGCGCGCGCGCACACACACACACACAAGCATATACACACACACACACACACACACACACACATATATATATATATATATACGACGGGCTTCTTTCAGTTTCTGTCTACCAAATCCACTCACAAGGCTTTGGCCGGCCCGAGGCTATAGTAGAAGACACTTGCCCAAGGTACCACGCAGTGGGACTGAACCCGGAACCACGTGGTTCGTAAGCAAGTGTTAATCTTTATAACTTGAAATTTATTATTATAAGAGTATGATTATAGTGTTCTCAGTTATCAATTTTAACACAATAACATCAATTACGCATGCATTTTTATTGTTTTATTCTATTGATTTTAAAACACCTTCACTTCATCTTTTTAAAAAAGTCAGTATTGTTAATTTCATATTTTATTGAAACATACAGGTGTGGTTGTGTGGTAAGAAGCTTGTTTCTCAACCACATGGTTCCAGGTTCAGTCCGACTGCATGGCACCTTGGCCAAGTGTCTTCTACTATAGCATAGGATTGACCAAAGTCTTATGAGCAGATTTGGTAGATGAAATCTGAAAGAGGACTGTTGTATATATATATATACATATATATATATATATATATATATATATATATATATATATATATATATATATGTATGTATATGCACACACACACATAGAGGGTGTGATGGGTAAATGGTTGTCATTTTATATTTTTAAGTTTCGTTGTGCGCATTGTTTGCTTTTGATTTTGTCCACTACACAGGATAGTAGGGTCAGTTGGGCACTGTCTTTGAGAAAAACAGTGCCATGATGCAATTCATTTTGCCAGAGATTTGGAAACAGCATGCTGTATTGCTTTGCATTTGTACCAGAAGCTTTAATATGAACAAATGGTGAACGCAGAACAGCTGCTGGCTTACTGTGTCCCCAAAACATGTAGTGAGAGTGATAAAAATCAAACATCCAGTCAACATAATGGTGTCTGGAGTGATCACTAGTGATAGCAACGTTATGCCTCCATTCATATTTCCACACTGCTTGACAATCAACACAGAGGCCTACATCAAGTGCTTGGAGGTGATAGTGCTGCCCTGGTTCAAGAGGGTGACTGCTGGAAGACCCTATGTCTGGCAACAGGACTCTGCACCATGCAACACAAACAGGAGAATCCAGTCATGGCTGTCAGACAATTTCTACAACCACATCACCCCTAACATCTGGCCACCTAACTCTCCAGACCTCAACCCCCTTGATTATTATATGTGAGATGCAGTTGAGCGAGAGATCAACAAAACACCTTGTTACACCAAAGATGAACTGAAGAATTACAGCAGCATTCACCAACTCAAACAAGGAGACCATCTAGAAGAGTTACTGGAGATACCGAATTCGTCTGGTGGCCATGGTTGAAGCCAATGGCGATTTTATTGAATAAATTTACTCTTTAGTATTTCAAGATATTTTTATGTAATTTTTGGTAAATATACCTGTTAAAATGAGATGTCAGTGTTACTTTCATTTTTGCATTATTTAGATGACAATATATTCGCTGCACCTTGCATATATATAAAGATGTGTGTGTGTGTGTGTGTGTGTGTGTGTGTGTGTCTGTCTGTCTGTCCCCCACGGCTGCTTGACAGCAGATGCTGGTAAGAAATTTGATAGAATAAGCACCAGGCTTAAAACAAAAACAAGTACTGAGGTTGATTCATTCGATTAAAAATTCTTTAAGGCGATGCTCCAGGTAGGCCACAGTCTAACGAGTAAAATAAGTTGAAGATAAATGATACATAAATTCTTTAGGTGATTATCATGCAACATACTGAATAGAATATTACATGCTAATCCAGTAAATATTCATTTAAAGTCAATTATTCTAGTTGTTGCAAGGGGGTTATCTACAAGCAAATACAAACTTCCCTAATCACCTCAACAAAGAAACATTTAGCCATTAGAAATAGTCATTAAATCTCCCTCAAAGTGAAGCAATTTAGAATAGGGTAACTCATCAAATTACAGCTTGCTACATTTAACCAAGATCTACTTGGTAATTGAGATTACACAACATGCTGAGGATTATTGCAAGGTGTTACTGTAACACATAACACATTTTCACATTCTTTCTGCCATGGCACCTTCGATTGCAGTATCATGGTTCTTACAATACCCTGATGGCCTAAGCCTCCAACACTTAACACTTTAATCCTGAACTACTCTAGAATAATAAGTTTGCTGGTAATCAACACTAATTTTTCATGAACTGAAACTTCAAATTACAATACTTTATAAATTGTTGGATTGTTATGACAATTCTGATTCTTTGTAGAATCTGCTTCTCTATGTCAATGTCTCTTGCGAAAATATATTCTAAATCATTGACCATGTAGTCTCACTTACTTACCTGAAAAAAATATGTGATTGTTAATCAACAGTACATAATCCTATTTTAAGCTGTAAGATTTGATAATGGATTAACAATAATTAACCTTTCAGGACTTAAACCGGCCATATCTGGCCAAAATATTCTACCTGTTCAAACTGGTACTGTATTCAAATTGGCCAGACTTGGCCTCTCACATCAACCCTATTATATTCCAAAAATTAACAACTGCCTCTTCAGAATCTTGAATTTAGGAGATAATGCATGACTACCTAACAATGTCTGTCTAAAAATAAACAATCATATATTAATCTTGAAGCTACAAGATAATGCATGATTAATTCAAAGCAACGTGAATAAATAAGCATTACATTTGACAGAGTAATCTGAATGACTGTTTCACTTTCAATTTTTCATATTCCATTGAGAAGATTTTTAACTGTTTTGAAATGTGTAAAAGAGTTGTGTGATCAGTTTAAATCTCATATACAATTCCAAAAAAAATTCTTGTAAGCTCATAAGTCAAGAAGTTCTCACATTGATAAACTCATTTTACAACAGAAAGTAGTAAAAATGATATTTTATAAGATGTTTTTCTTGAGTGACTTCAACTGTTAGCTTTGTTTGACAATTTTGACATTAGAACTTATAAAAATATTACTTTAAACAATTCTTTCAAAAATTATTAGAATGTCCTTTCTTCAGTTGTTCTTTTTAAAGTAACCCGCAGAAACACAAAGCAACATTAATAATTCATTTACAAATATCACTCAAAACAATATGAAACTCGAAACTCTGTGGTATTCACTGATATTTTATTTAGCTTATATGACAGATTGTAATTCTTCATTTGTTACATGAATTCATTTGTCTAAAGCTATATTTTTCACTCTTAACTCTTTGCAATTATCTTCATTTAATATTGGTTCGAATTTTGGCACAAGTCCAGCAATTTCAGGGTGGAGGTAAGTTGATTAAATCGACTCCAGATATCAAAAGGTACTTCTTTTATTGACCCCAAAAGGATGAAAATCAAAGTCAACTTCAGTGGAATTTGAATTCAGAACATAAAGACAGACAAAAGACCACAAAGCATATTGCCCATCATATTAACAATTCTGCTACTTGCTGCCTTACCTGGGGGCTTAATACTAAATGAAGATAGGTGTTGAGCTGGCAGAATTGTTAGCGTGCTGGGCAAACTACTTAGTGGCACATTGTCCATCTTTACATTCTGCTTTCAAATTCCACTGAGGTCGACTTTACTTTCATCATTTCCGAGTTGATAAATTAAGTACCAGTTGAACACTTATCCCTTAATCAACTTAGCCCTGCACCTGAAATTGCTGGCCTTGTGCCACAATTTAAAGCCAATATTGAGTCCTCTTGTTAAAGGTGGTGAGTTGAAACACCATCAAGGTTGACTTTGTCTTTCATCCTTCAGGGGTCAATAATTAACAGTTGAGCACTGGGGCTGACTCACCACTCCCTACAAAACTGCTGGCCTTGGTCCAAAGTTAGAAAGAAATATTAAGTCATAAGTTTTAAAATGATAAGCTTATATCATGTATTTCTTAAAAATCCAATTATAATAATCGTTAAAAATAATAATATAACTGCAGTCACAACTATCTGACTTTTCATGGTCTAATACATTTTAGGTGCTGACCAAATTTCAAAATCCAACATTTTGCTATGTTAACCCTTTCCTTACCATATTTCTTATTTCTTTATTGCCCACAAGGGGCTAAACATAGAGGGGACAAACGAGGACAGACAAATGGATTAAGTCGATTATATCGACTCCAGTGCCTAACTGGTACTTAATTTATCAACCCCAAAAGAATGAAAGGCAAATTCAACCTTGGCAGAACTTGAACTCAGAATGTAGCAGCAGACGAAATACCGCTAAGCATTTCGCCCGGCATGCTAACGTTTCTGCCAGTTCGCTGCCTTACCATATTTCTGTTAACACATTCAGCTTTTGTTTTTAATTTTTAAAAGAATGAAAAATTTAGTAAAATAACTTTCTTGTCATTAGGCTGGGGTTTGGAACAAATTATAAAATTTTGAAGGAAGATTATTATTTAGATGACATTAAAATGGCAAGTTTTTGTCAGAAATTGGGGGTGGTCTCAAGCGGGTTGGTATCAAAAGGATTAAAATCGATTTTGGATAAGTAAAGTTGAGTTCTTTATTCAAATTTCTCAGAAGCTTCTCTAAAATGGAATTCCCATCTCATATCATTTGTTCTGACAATTCTCCATTCTTTCAGATTCTGCCTACCAGATCCACTCACAAAGCTTTGGTCAGCCCAAGGTGCCGAACCACGTGGTTGGGAAGCAAACTTCTTGTGACACAGCCACACCTGTACCTATTCACAAATTTCTTATGTCTGAAGTTTTGTTAAATAAATAATTACAGATAGATGCCATGTTATTTAGAGAAGCATTTAATGAAGGCCTGCAAGCAACCATGCACATCAAGTGTGTGTGTGTTAGTGGAGGGTCATGTGTACATGAAAGAGATCTAAATACTTTCAAGTATTATGCCAAATAAGGGTTGTATAAGAATTAATTACCAAAAAAATGTCGATCATAGAGTTTTGTCTCAGTATTTATTGAAGCAGTATCACAAGGACAAATAATATTCTGGTATTTCCTTGATTTACAAATTATTCAGATGTATTTGTGGCATAATGGTGTAACAAATCACTTCTTGGATTTGATCTCAAAGCATTCCTCTCTAGAATCAAATCCATACTTCATCAATTTAATCTTATTTGTTAAAACACGGTGCAGTTTGTGACGAACACCACAAAAGTTGATTACTTCACCTACAGACTTATATCTCAGCCAATCACTTTTGACAGCAGAATCGATTAGTGTTAGTGCTGATCAAAGGGAACTTGTCTAGTTTTTGTACTAAAATCCTAAGAGAAGTTTCTTGAAGTTTTTTGTGCATTCATAAAAAAAAGTAGATTTTTTTTCAACATTCCCCAGAGCTATCTTGTTTACTGTCAGACTGAGTGTCTCTTTGATCCATAATATGCAAGTTGATTTCTCATCATCTCCCCCCCTTCTCTCTCCAATTCAAACACATTTTCATCCACTCACTAAAGTTTTCTTTTCTTACATTTCTCTCCATGTTTCTAATAGAGATCTAAATGTATTTCTATGCTGCATTATCCTAAGTACTTGCTTTTCACACAGCACAACACACACACACACACACACACACGTGCATGAAACTCCTTCTTTGTGGCATCCAAACATTGTTTTATATCTCTATCGAGTCATCACTTTTGATATTTTGCTGAATCAGCCACTATTTCAACAAAATCAAATATATTTATACCTTTTAGTTTACAAATTCGTCTTTGCCTTTGTTCATTCTTTTAATTGCCATAAAAATCAAATTTTTATCATGTCTAAAATAACTTATGTGTTCTTCATTTCTAAACCATGAGCCCTTAACCCCAATAGCTCCTCTGCTGCAACTGTAATAGAACTAATCTAAAAGGTGGCCCTTCAAGTTTCCCAATCACAATGGGTTTCTTATGTTCACCCAAATACATCTTTTACTCCCATGCATGAAATCTTTAATCGTTTATTTTTTACTCATTTCACTCATTAGACCGCGGCCATGCTGGGGCACAGCTTTGAAGAATTTTTTGCCCAATGAATCAACCCCAGTACTTCTGTTTTAAGCCTGGTACTTATCCTATCGATCTCTTTTGCTCAACTGCTAAGTTATGGTGATGCAAACACACCCAGTGCCAGTTGTCAGGTGATGGTGAGGGCAAACACAGACACAAACACACACACATATGGCAGGCTTCTTTTAGTTTCGGTCTACCAAATCCACTTTGGTTGGCCTGAAGCTTTGGTTGGCCTGAGGCTATAGAAGAGGACACTTGCCCAAGGTGTCACACAGTGGGGATGAACCCAGAACCCATGTGGTTGGGAAGCAAGCTTCTTTCCACACAGCCATGCCTGTGCCTATATATATATGCGATGGGCTTCTTTCAGTTTCCATCTACCAAATCCACTCACAAATCTTTTGCTGGTCCTGAGCTATAGTAGAAGACACTTGACTACGGTGCTTCACAGTGGGACTGAACACAGAACCAGGTGGTTGGGAAGCAAACTTCTGGCCACACAGCCACACCTGTGCATGCACACAAAATTCTTATAAATATGCCTGAAGCCTTTTTAAATAAATAAATTTAGATAGAGGCCATGTGATTTAAAGAAGCATGTAACGGGGGGCTGAAAACAATCACGTACATCAAGTGTGTGTGTTTGTGGAGTGTCATGTTTACATGAAAGAGATCCAAATGCTTTCAAGTATGATGCTAGGTCAAATAATGGTTGTATAAAAATTAATTACCAAAAAAATGTTGATGATAGAATGTTGTCTCAGTATTTAACATCAGTAATGGATTTTTCAATTACCTTTATTGAAGCCGTATCACAAGGACAAATAATATTCTGACATTTCATTGATTTACAAATTATTTTTCCAAGGCCTTTAACCTGTTCCATGTCTTGGTGTCAGGAACGTTTATTGACAATTTGGAGTCAATAAGAATCTGGAGAAGGAATATTACCAACAGAACAGGTTACCAACTTCCCAATTATATTGTTACTATTAGCATTAGAATAATAATAAAGTGAATGTACTTTTACGAAATTAACATTATCTGCTGTAGAATATTTATTATCATTAAGGACAAAATAGTACTTTTACGGATTTACACACAGAGTATTTCATGATGGACAATGAATAATTCTCACCACGTGATAGATGGATTTACAAGAGAAATATTTATGGTGTTCAATGAAAATACTTATTTTTATTTGTCTAATCTTGTTTTATTAACAAGTGGTAATCATATGGGCCATTGCCAAGAACATATAGTTTCTTCTGCTCCTCCTTACTTCTTCATTTCTCTCTTTTCGAAATCAGAAAGTCTACAGTCAGGAATTCACTCACTCTGCATTTCTTCCTTGTTATGAAAAACTAAAATCTATAAACTATGTACATTTATTATCTGTTTAATAAATTTTGTCCTTGTGACCTTTTCCCTGGATTTCCACTACTGATATAATATGATCTTATTTGAGTAATCTATTGGGTTTCACTAGACTTTCATCATACTGAATATCATAATAATAACAATAATAATAATAATGATGATGATGAAGATGATGACGACGACGATGATAATAATAATAATAATAATAATAATAATAATAATAATAGCAGTACAAGACAGTGACTCTCATGGCTTCTGATCTTATATATTTGTATATTGGGCTTTGTATACAGTTCTATATTTAAGAGATGAGGAATTATGTACATTAGCTACATTATTTACAAACAAGATAAGGACAAATATCTGTCAAGTGTAAATAATGTAAATAATGGGCTTTGTATATTTGTACCCCAATAGTTTTAATTGAGAAAGAAAACAAGCGATGCTGGATCATAGGTATGCGACAAAACAATGTACATGATAACACTTCCAATCCATTAAGATCAGAAGCCATGAGAGCCACTGCCTGGTACTATTATTATTATTATTATTATTATTATTATTATTATTATTATTATCATCATTATTATTATAGATGTTGTTATTTATCCACCATGTTCATATTTCCCTTTAGGTGAGCCAAAGAGGAACTTCTAAATGGTTGTTTCATATGCCAAGAATAACTGCTGGATTTCCTAAATAAATAAAGGACCATTTTCATGAGAGGTCCTAGATATATTTCTTTCCCAGATTTTGCAAATCCTGTTGGAAATATAAGAACACTAACTTGACATATAATTTTATGTCCTGAAGTTTCTCGATTTTCTCAATGTTTTTTTTTATAATAGGAAGTCTATTATCTCACTCTTTTTTTGTTACCCTGCATGCATAAGTGAAAACAGAGTATTGTAGTCACTCATCTTCGTCTGTGTGTTTGCAAAATTACTGGAAAATGGCTGAATGGATTTTCACCAAATTTAGCAGAAACACTCATTGAGTGAGTGGCTCAAATTCATTACATTTTGGTTTGATTATCTTCAAAACTGATGAACGAGTGAATCAAAATGTTTTTTCTTTCCTTTGTTACATATGCATAAACATTTACCAAGGGAAGTAACTCTTGATATAATTTTGTTGAAATACGGATTCATCTGAGAACATATTGAATTAAATTTTATTTTATCCTTGTGTATGCGCAGGGTATGCATTGCCCCCTCCGATACCATTTTTTATAGTTTTTTTTTTCTCCTCTATGTTCATATCTACCGTTGCTTCAATGGTTGGCACATACTTTCATCATCATCATCATCATCAAGGCAGTGAGCTGGCAAAATCATTAGCATGCTGGGTAAAATGCCTGGTGGCATTTTGTGCATCTTTACATTCTGAGTTCAACTTCTGCTAAAGTTGACTTTGCCTTTCATCCACTTTTGGGATCGATGAAATAAGTACCAGTGAAATACTGGGGTTGATGTAATTGATTATTCCCTTCACCCAAAATTTCAGGCTTTGTGCCTTTAATAAAAAGGATTATTATTATTGTTGCTGTTGTTGGCTCTGATGAAGTAGAAAAAAGGATTTAAAGCATCCCATGCCAGGACATTTCCAACCTTCTCGCAGCGTTAAATGTATCCTTCTTTTTTCATGATGTTAGTGCGTATTATGAAGGGTATTTTATTGTTGTTTTTAGCAGATCAAACAGCTATATAGCAGCTCCTACATTAGCTTGCTCCATTTAATATAAATCTATTCAATAAAAATACTTAATGGAAGTGGATGAGGGTGGTAGTATATTTATTTTAAATAAGCCCCCAAAATATTTAATCAGTTGAAATTGTTTCCATAATACAGAGAAAAGCATTTTTAGTGTTAATGGCAATACTCATCAGGAAAAGCAAGGGAGACAACCCAGAAACCCAAATTGGGGGAAAAACAATGAATAAGTATATACAATAGGGAATAAGAATCTACAAATACCATCATTACTGTGACCTATATCTTGGTAAGTCTGATTTTTCTGAATTATTTTTGTTCCAGATATCAGAAATATATTTCAGTTTATAATTGGATATTCTTTTTTATTGTTGTCTTCTCTATAGTATTTAGGTAAAGTATTATAAAGGACTTGGACATTTATACAAGCAAAATGTGACAAGATTTCTTTCTTTTACTTTAGGACATTCTGTTCTCTTACCAACAAAACAATATTCAAAATACCTTCAGACACTTT
>NC_142948.1:15362276-15382276 GCF_046866305.1 Octopus bimaculoides | reverse complement strand
AAACTACCTGCATCAACTTGCTATAAAAGCAAGTAGTAATTTTACCTTGCCCTTATTCTTAGTGCAAGTTTTGAAGAGTGCAGTTCGATTTTAACAGTTATTTTTTCAAAGCTATAATGGAAATGACAAAGGAGCATATTCAGGACATTTTGCTGTATGAGTTCAATAAAGGCAACAATGCAATGCAAAGTGCAGGGAATATTAATGAAGTATTTGGAAATTGGACAATAAATGTAAGCCAGTGACAACGGTGGTTCCAGAAATTTCGAGCCGGAAACTACAGCCTAGAAGACGAGCCTCATCTTGGAAGATCTGTAGAGCTTGACAAGGATGTCCTGCAAACCCTGGTGGAATAAAATCCCATCGTAACTGTTGAGGAACTAGCAGAGAAGCTTGGATTTGGTCATTTAATCATTCATCAGCACCAGCATGCCATCGGAAAAGTCAGCAAATTGGGTCAATGGGTTCGTCACAAATTTTCCGAGTCTAATCGCATGCAGAGAGTGAATGTGTGCTCTTCTTTGCTGTCATGTTTCACGAATGAACCGTTTTTGGACCGAAGAGTGACCGGTGATGAGAAATGGGTTCTCTATAAAAATGTCAAGTGCCAAAGACAGTGGGTAGGGAAAGGACAAACACTGGCACCCCAAGCTAAAGAAGGTCTTCACCCATGTAAGGTGTGGTTATCTGTTTGGTGGGATATGAAAGGTTTAGTCCACTTTGAACTTTTAAACCCAAACCAAATGATAACAAAGGAGATCTACTGTGAGCAGCTTGAGTGGCTTAAATCAGGGTTAGAAGAAAAACGACCATCTTTGGTTTTGAGACAAAAGGTATGCGTCCATCAGGATAATGCTTGGCCACATAAAAAGCGGATGACATTCCAAAGGCTGGAGCAGTTTGAATGAGAAACGATGCTCCACCCTCCATATTCATCAGACATTGCCCCATCTGATTATCCTTTATTCTGCAGTCTTCAAAATCATTTGGATAGAAGCAAATATGAATTCTGTAAACGAAGTCACAACAGTACTGGAGGTTATTTTTCAGCACGGACAAGTGAATTTTGGAAGAGGGGCCTTACAAGTCTACCAGATAGATGGAAGAGCATTGTAGAAAATGAGAGAGAGTATATTTTAGATTAGAAAATAACTTTTTTTTACCTTCATTTTGAAAAATAAAAGAAATATAAAAAAATGGGATTATTTATGGGATGACCCAATATCATCATTATCATCATTGTTTAGCGTCAGTTTTCCATGCTGGCATGGGCTGGACGGTTTGATTGGGGTCTGGGAAGCTAGGAGGCTGCACCAAGCCCCAATCTGATCTGGCAGTGCTTCTACAACTGGATGCCCTTCCTAACGCCAACTACTCCGAGGGTGTAGTGAGTGCTTTTTTCGTGCCACCAGCACAGGGGCCAGAGGAGCAGGCATTGACATACATACATACATACATATATATACATATATATATATATATATATATATATATATATGTGTGTGTGTGTGTGTGTGAAGTGGTGCAAAAGGATCTACAAACGTTGGGACTCACAGAGGGGATGACAGAGGACCAAGACTCCTGGTGATTTGCTGTGCTTGAAAAGATACATCACGCTAAGTAAAAGCATGGTTGCCCTTGCATACAGGTTCATCCCTTGTAACCCCCACCTGCTGAGCATCCCTAACCATGCAGGCTTATAAGTTCTGGTACCATTTAAAAAGCACCTGTACCGGTGTTGTGTAAGAACACCTATACTGGTGGTACGTAAAAGCATCCAGTACCCTTTGTAAAGTGGTTGGCATTAGGAAGGGCGTCCAGTCATAGAAACCATGCTGAAACAGACATGGAGCCTAAACAACACCTCAGCTGGTCAGTGTCTGTCAAACCGCTCAACCCATACCAGCATGGAAAATGGACATTAAATGATGATGATGGTGATGTGTATGTATATATGGATGGATTGATAAGATGGTCTCTTTCAAGTTTCCATTTACCAATATCAGTCAAAAGTACTTTTGTTGGCCTGAGGCTATAGTAGAAACACTTGCCCCAAGGAGCTGACATTGGGAACTGAACCAGGAACTATGTGGTTTGGAAGTAAACTTCTTACCATGCAGCCACACCTGCACCTAAAAATATATATAAAAATATGGAAATATGGAAATATCAATATTTCTGAGTCTCTCTAAAGGTAACTACCACAGCGGTACTGGCTTGGCGATAACTATATGTAAATATGTATATAAATAAATATATCAATATGTATATAAATAAAATATGACCTCTCCAGTGCACTGGATTGGCACAATAACTACTGCATTGTACTTTGTGGTAATTAATTTAGCTCCTTGTAGTTTGAGTTCAAACTCCATTCAGGGTTAATAAATAATGTACCAATCAAAGGTAAAATTGTCTGAAATCAAACAGGATGTCTTGTGGTGATTCGTCTGGTTCCTGCCATTCTGAGTTCAAATCTTACTGAAGGTAGTGCAGTGGGAAAATCAATTGCATGACAGATGGTTTGCTTTGCATTAGTTGTTTTGGTTCATTATGGCCTTCTTGGTCGGGAGTCTTGATCTATCATAAGGTTTGACATCTCAATCTAGCCCTTGGGTGGTTTTAGTGGAAATGAATCTGTTGTGAGCATTTAAGCTGGATTTCTGATTTGAATATATACTTTCCTCTCAGCAGACCCAGAGGCTCCGAAAAATGTCACTGCCACTGACTATGGGATAAAAGTATCATGTTTGCAATGTAAGTAGTAACCATTTGGTATTCAAATGGAAAAGAAGATATGGAAAGAAGTGGTGAAGACCAGTCTCAGTGGATTTGAACTTCCTGAAGGAGATGACAAGAAGGCCAGTTTGAGAGATACTCCAATAGAAATGTCCTGTTTCAACCTGTGCAAGCATGAAAAAGACTTGTAAAAGGCAGATGACGATGATATCAATGCAATTGTTTATGTTAAATTTTTAGATAAACAAATATATGTATGTCTGTGCTTCTGTCTGTGTGAGTGTGTATGTCTCTCACAGAGTGTTGGTTTTCTTTCCTTAATTCAAGCACATGTTTTAGTCTTCAAATTAACTGCTTTATTTTATTTAAAAAAACATAAAACTTTATCCTATTCCTATATATATATTTCATGATATATATGCACCAAAGAATGTATGTTTAATTTATCATCTTTGAAGAAGTACTAGAAACATGTTTTCCGTGCAAACAAACTCCCTGCATTAATTATACTCATCACAACGACCACCATAATTACTTCAAACAACCTATAATAAACTTTATATATCTAAATCTTTCAGATGTTGTCTACTTTTAAACTTGTCATTTCTACATATGTAAATACCTTTCTACATCCAGTTCTCATTTAGTTTTACAGTTTGTTTTAACCATAACACACACGGCCAGCTGGAGCACTGTCTACATGTATTTCTTATTTCTTCATTGCCCACAAGGGGCTAAACACAGAGGGGACAAACAAGGACAGACAAAGGGATTAAGTCGATTACATCGACTCCAGTGCGTAACTGGTACTTAATTTATCGACCCTGAAAGGATGAAAGGCAAAGTCGACCTCGGCAGAATTTGAACTCAGAACATAACGGCAGACGAAATACCGCTAAGCATTTCGCCCAGCGTGCTAACGTTTCTGTCAGCTTGCCTACATGTATTTCTATTAAGGCTATTTTCCCTGTTTTCTCTTTGTTTTTACTTTCTTTCTGCTATAATATACAAGGCCAGATGGAGCACAGCTCATATACATTTCTACACACAGTTCTTTTAGCTTATTTTTACTCTGAAATCTATGGCCAAGCAGGAGCACTGCTTGCATTTATACATTGTGTGAGTCCTCATGGACAAGACCATGCTACATATTTTTGCACAAGGATCTTATTTCAGTTTCTTGGTTAGTTTCAGCCATCAGGTTTACCCCAATGCTGGAGCATTTCTTTTAAGTATAAGCACTTGTATATACAAGTATATACAAAAGCATAGATATTCCTACACATGTAAAGGTTTAGTTAATGTTATTCTTTTGTTCGTTTACTTGTTTCGGTCATTTGACTGCAGCCATGCTGGAGCACCACTTTGGAGGGTTTTATTTTTTAGTTGAACAAATTGACCTTGGACGTTTTTTTAAGCCTAGAATTTATTCCACCAGTCTCTTTTGCTGAACCACTAAATTACAAGATGTAAACAAACCAACACCAGTAGTCAAGCGATGATGGGGGAGGGATAGAGACACAAACACACACACATACATATACGACGGACTTCTTTCAGTTTTCATCTACAAAATCCACTCACAAGGCTTTGGTCAGCTTGTGGCTCTAGTAGAAGACACTTGCCCAAGGTGCTACGCAGTGGGACTGAACTTGGAACCAAGTGGTTGGAAAGCAATTTTCTTACCACACAGCCATGCATATATATATATATATATATATATATATATATATATATATATATATATAGAGAGAGAGAGAGAGAGAGAGAGAGAGAGAGAGAGAGAGAGTTGCCAAATGAGATCCAGAAATTCTTGGTATAGAAAACACTTTGTAGCACTCAAATGATTCTAACTTAGACTGATGCCTTTATAAGGAACCGATTCTGTGGGGTAAAGAGGAATCCAGGTCATTGCTTTCTTTCTGTTTTTGTGTACACACACACACACACATGCATGCATGCACACAAACATATATACATGTATATATATATATACATGTATATATAAATGTATATATATATATATATATATATATATATATATATATATATATACACATATATATATATATATATTGTATATCAAATCCATGCTGTTATATTTAATTGCCTTATCCATCTAATTGTGTGTGTCTCTCTCTCTCTCATATATATATATATATATATATATATATATATATATATATATATATATATATATATACATATATATATATATATATATATATATATACATATATATATATATATATATATATATATATATTATGATTGACCGTTGACTGAACACTATTCAATTTTTTTTCTCCGTGTTTTTCTCCTTGTCTCCGTATTCTTTCTGTTGAAGAGCGTAGCTCGAAACGTCAAAGACTTTCCGTATTCCCGAGCGTCATACTAATATATACTTTTGTTATTTACACCACCTGTCCTCGTCTGTTGTTATTTTTTGTATATTCTCCCATATATATATATATATATATATATATATATATAAGTCAGTAAATAGTGGGGTCGTGTTAACCGCACGTGGAGAAATAATAGGAAAATGAAGAATAATAATAAGGCAGAATACTAAACTGAAAGCATATTTTAATATAGATGTGTAAAAAGTATTTCTAACCAGCTTTCATTGCATGGCAAATTTTCAAGAAGAGGGAGAATGAAAATGTTTTTTACAAAAAAGTAAAAAATAGTATATAAAAAAAATAAATATACCGATACATTATATTGTCTTTGAGCTTTTAAAGTTTAATGGTAATCCATGTAGATAATAGTTGGAAAAATTAGGATTCATGAAATTGTGAGTTGTGTTTGGTTTAAAAAAAGAAAAGGGGCTTAAGGTTTATGTGTTAAGCAGGAAGTGTGGTGTCAAAACAGGAAGTGTGTGTAAGGGAAGACAATTACACACACTTCCTGTTTTGACACCACACTTCCTGCTTAACACAAACTTTCAGCCCCCTTTCTTTTTTTAAATCAAACACAACTCTCAATTTCATGCATCCTAATTTTTCCAACTATTATCCACATGGATTACCATTGAACTTTAAAAGCTCAAAGACAATATAATGTATTGGTATATTTATTTTTTTATATATTATTTTTTTTATATATCATTTTTTACTTTTTTGTAAAAAACATTTTCATTCTCCCTCTTCTTGAAAATTTGCCATGCAATGAAAGCCGGTTAGAAATCCTTTTTACACATCTATATTAAAATATGCTTTCAGTTTAGCATTCTGCCTTATTATTATTTTTCATTTTCCTATATATATATATATATATATATATATATATATATGTATGTATGTATGTATGTATACAAATACATATACATACACATGTATGTATAGAAGGTGGTTTGTGGTAATTTCTTTGTCAGTCTTGATAATAGGCAGCCAGGTTTTGTCCAACTGAACTCTAACTCATGAAATTAATGTGTAGGCAGCCAAGTACTTCACGAATACATATGCAAGTAACATACTCCTCAGACCGAATCAACACAACACAAAATGTTTGACAATCCGGGAACATTTGAATTGCAGATACAAATGAAAGAAAGAGAGAAAGAAGAATTTATTCAACAAGCTCAAAAGTATGAAAGGCTAAGTTGATCCCAGCTGGAGTTGATCCCAGTGGAGCAGAACAAATACCACAAGGCAGTCTATCCACGACTTTAACGATGCTGTCAATTTGCTGCCTTGCATATATGCATGTGTATAGGTGGTGAGTTGAGCCATTAAAGAAGGCAGTATAATGCTTGTGGTATACACTCCTGCTCTTATTAATCTGATATCAAACACTGCTCAAGTCAACCCTACCTTTCATCCTCTTGATGTTGACAAAGAACTAATTCAGTAATGAGGTTCATTAAGTCTCTCTCTCTCTCTCTCTCTTCCTTTGTCTCTTGAATGTTCAGGTCCCAGGAGCGGAATGAATTCCCTTTAGGTTTAAAGTGATAAGGACAGACAGTATTGAGTCAATGGTGCCTCAACGACTAAAGCAATATTTAAGGACTCAAACAAACACACGTGAACACCCACACACACATGTTTATTAACACTTTAACATTTAAACAGGCCAAATCCAGCCCATATATTCTACCTGTTTTATGTTCAAACTGGCTATATCTGGCCTCTTACCCCTATCCTACAATGTTGTTCAATAAAAATTCACATGAACACTATGAGGTAATGCATGATTAATTGAAGTCAATGTGAATAGATAAGCATTATAGTTGACAGGCTAATCTGAATGCTAAATAATTAAGAGTCTATTATTGAATTGGCTTTTGCATACCCCAATGTCCATGAATATATTTACTTCTCTTGATACCTATTTGTCCCGTGTGTCCTATTAAACCTGTTTTATGTGCCCTAAATGATGGTCTCAAATTCTGACACAAGGCAGTAAGTTTGAGGGGAATAGGCAAGTCGATTACATCAACCCCAGTGCTCAACTGGTATTCATTTTATCATTTCTGAAAGGATGAAAGGCAAAACAGACCTCGATAGTATTTGAAATCAGAATGTAAAGAGTCAGAAGAAATGCAGTTATGCTTTTTGCCCAACACAATAATAATTCTGCCAACTCACCACTTTGTGATGAATTATATTTGCAAACTCGAGGCCTATGAACTGGCAGAAAACAATATCCTGTCCTTTATTCTATGAAGAATATTGCTGTACAACTAAGGAATTTTATATAAAGGAATTCTTTGAAAAACTAAGCGTTTCATAGAATGAATCATCTGGAAGATATAGTTTTTCATATAGGGATCCCATAAAGAAACCTCTATTACAGAATTCGTACTTAAATGCCTGTGGCAAATGAAAGCACTGGAAGCCTTTGAACAAGATATAGCGAACATGATAAAGGAGATAGAGTTCAGAAATTACTCTAATACCTTTCAAAATACTCATATGAATAATCAGAAGCATTTCCCATAATCCTAGTAAACTGCATGTCCCCACCACTACCACCACCACCATGGTTAAGACAAAAACTTTTATAAGAGCAAGAAATTTCTGTGTAATCAATTTCTTTTACTAAAACTGGTTTCTTTTAAAAACAAAAGAAAGTTGCCATAGCACATTCAACAATATTGGTCTCAGATTTTGGCACAAGGCTAGCAATTTTAAGGGAGGGGAAGTCAATTATATCAATCCCAGTGATCAACTGGGGCTTATTTTACTGATCCTCAAAAGCATGAAAAGCAAAGTTCACCTTGGTCGAATTTGAACTCGGAACATGAAGACAGACAATATACCAATAAGCAATTTGCCTGGTGTGCTACGATTCTACCACCTCACTGCTTTAACATATTCTTCAATATTAATAAGAATGTAAAGCAATTAGTGTTAGTCATTAAAAATAGATTACACGAGTGAATGTTTAGTCACTAGAAACTCTTTGGGTTACTCTAAAATATTATGAGTCAAACTATTAATAAAACTGCCAAAAGGCATGTTTAGTAATGTAAATATAAATGAATTAGGTACAGTTAGTAAACACATTTAATGACAAAATCATAGAATACACACAGTTCTCCTCTGGAATGAAGTTCCTTGGTGATGAATTGGTTTATCTTTTATTTCTTTCAGTAATTAGACTGTGGTCATGCTGGGGCACTGCCTTGAATTTTTAGTAGAATGAATCTAACCCACTGCTATTTCTTTTTAAGCCTGATATTTATCCTATCATTTTCTTTTGCGAAATCCCTAAGTTATGGGGATGTAAATAGACCAACACCAGTTCTCAAGTTGTAGTGGGGTTTGATAATTTACACAAGAAACATGACAAAGTACACATAGTTTGACATCATTGAGTTTTATCTTATTACTGAAGCATTTTTAATGAAGGCTTTTTCGTTTGTCCCACAAATACGTTGTTATCACAGATAAAGATGTCATTATGCATGCCAGAAAGACCCTTTTATCTTTCAATGATGCCCTCTTTGGTAAAACATAACAACCCACAAATGTTCTATGTTTCTATGGGCTGCTATGAAAAGACAACGTAGGAAAGACCAAACAACCCAACATCAACCAGCACCCATGTGATTCTTGTAACAGATTGTTTAGAGCAAGAATTGGCTTTATTACAGGTAATGTTACCTTCTCGAATCATACCAACTCACGCGGGCTGGTTTCCCAGTTTCATGGTGTATAAATTTCCCCACCTGGAAGGGATGCCAGTCCATCACAGGGTCACTCACTTTTGCCAGTTGAATGGACTGCAGCAACATGAAATGAAGTGTTTAGTACAAGAACACAACCTGTCACCCAGTCCTGGAATTGAAACCACGATCTTATGCTCCTGAGTCCAACACCCTAACCACTAAACCACACACCTACACAAAATTGGTCTTATTAGCCATCAGAGAGTCCATCAGCCCCTGCAACACAAATGACCATCCCCATCTTTGCTCTAGACTGAAATAGTCTAAATACTTGGAAATGGGTCCTTGTCAATGATATGTGTGGGTGTGTGTGTGGTTCATATGTACAGGAGACAAAGACAAGTGAGGACGCAACAAGCAGGTGCATCAATTTGACACTTGGGAAAAATAGAGAAGTCATATATATGTGTATATATATATATGTGTATATATATATATATATATATATATATATATATATATTTCTACTTCCTCCCTCTGTTTCTCTCTCTTCCCTTTACACCGGCATGGTCACATGCTTCCGGTCAATAATCCTTTCCTTCCTTGGCTTTCGCCAAGCAACGCACGCACCACTTTGTCCCTCTCGGGTCCGTGCCTCATCGCGTTCTTACACACATAATTTTTCTCGTCTGGCCGTAAAGCCTTTTCTGTTTGTTTTCCTGTCTTGTTTTTTGTCCGCCACTACATTCCTCCATGGCTAGATTTAATTTGCGTATACAAATTTAATCTGCGATCCATGGGACGAGCCATTTTAGCGATGCGTCCTGCCCAAGCTCGTCGAAACGCCGGTGTTAAAACGTGGGTGGCTGATGAAGGAGATGTTCTCTATGTGGCTTGTGTGTTCTCGTCTACGTTTGTTTGCAATGTCCTGTACCCAGATATGCACCTATACATACAGGTGGATGTCGGTATGCACATACCTGTACGTATATATGCATATACTCATTTACTATTTGTTTTTATATATATATATATATATATATATATATATATGATTTAAGGACTGTGTCAAGTCCTCATTAAAGGCCTGTGATATGCAGGACACTGACTGGGAGAACAATGCCTGTCATCGCCACAGATGGAGGAAGCAGGTTAGGGAGAGGATCAACACTTTTGAGAGAGCACGTATCCAGCATGAAAAACTTAAGCGAGGTGCGCGAAAGCGCACGGCTCGTATAGTGAATGGGGAAACCTTGGTCAGCAATGCTTGCAGTCATGTATGCTTGTCAAGAGCAGGGCTCATTAGCCACCAACAGAGCCGCAAATGCAAAATATAAGTTAGTCCTAGGGCGCACAATGTTCCCGAATGTCGGCAATGGTCTTCCTCGGTCATGAGTGGACGGCCATCATCATCATATATATATATATATATATATATATATATATATATATATATATATATAAACATGTATGTAAGTGCGTAAGTATAAATACATATGTGAGTGTGTTTATGTTCATGTAGAGAAATAATGTGTATGTGTGATTTTTTTTTTGTTACTGTGTATTCTCTCCTCTCATGACTATGCATAAGCGGTCACAAAACTAAAAATAATGTAAAGCTGAGTCAACCAGTTATTACATAAATACATACAACACCATCAAAATATATAAAGTGCTTTATTCTTTTCCTTTTTCACATATATTTACATGTATGTGACTGTCTATGAAAGTGTTTGTATTCTGTAACTTAAAGCTATGATAAATAGAAATTTCTAAGATGCATGTCAAATATAATATAAATAAATATATATTTTGATATTTTACTAAGGCATAGTAATAATCTGGTGTTGGAACTCCATATATATGTTTCAGAAAACAAGTGTTAGTTGATTTTAGAATGTTGTAAGAGATTAGATAAATGCTAAGGGAACAAGAAATTATGAGATGATCTTCATAAGCTTACAGCAGTTTCTATTATGAGATGCCATTCACTTGTAGTTGAGTGCTTGCCTATCACTTTATAGCTTTGTTGGAGCTTTAAAAATGAAGTGCAATTTTATTTGGGAAAGTATGAATGTGTGTATGACTGGGAGAACAATGCCTGTCACCGCCACAGATGGAGGAAGCAGGTTAAGGAGGAGATCGACACTTTTGAGAGAGCACGTATCCAGCCTGAAGAACTTAAGCGAGCTGCGCGAAAGTGCACGGCTCGTACAGTGAATGGGGAAAGCTTGGTCTGCAATGTTTGCAGTCAGGTATGCTTGTCAAGAGCAGGGCTCATTAGCCACCAACGGAGCCGCAAATGCAAAATATAAGTTAGTCCTAGAGCATGCAATGTTCTTGAAGGTTGGCAATGGTCTTCCTCGGTCATGAGTGAACAGCCATCATCATCATGTATGTATGTATAGTAGCAGTAGTTATCTGTTGGTCTCAAGAGGCCATGGATCTTGTCACCTGCTGATGGTGGTGCAGTGTTTGTTGTGGCTATAGAGGCCCACACGGGAGTGGCAGTCATGCACGCAGTGACTTCATTTGAAGCAGCTCTCTGCCAATGCAGATGATTTTTCCTTTCGTGAAATGTGATTATTTTTTGATGGCAAGAACCTGTTTTTCTTCCGCTCTCTTCAGTCTCTTTCACAGTATTTGTCTCCAGTGTGGGCAATCCTTTGCAAATCTTTCCCATCTCAAGACGTCCAGATCAAGCGACTTCATATCTCTCTTACAGACATCTTTGAAACGATTATGAGGTCATCCTCGTGCTCTTATGCCAGTGGCCAATTCCCCACGCAGGAAGCTTTTTAGGATCCTTTCATCTGGCATGCAATGAACAAGACCAAGCCAACGCAAATGTTACTGATGGAACAAGATGTGTATGCTGGGCATCTTAGCTTGGTTGAGGACTTCAGTATTGATGATGTGGTCCATCCACTTCATGTCCAAGGTGTGTCTCAAATTATGAAGGTGAAAGACGTTGAGATGCTGCTCCTATCTAAAATAGAGGCTCCATGTCTCACTAGCATGAAGTAGCATACTAATGACGCACACCTTATAGACAGCAATTTTGGTATTTGTGGCCAGATTTTTGTTTTCCCAGATTGTCTTTGTGAGCCTGACAAATGTAGAGGATGCTCATCCGTTTCACCTGTTAATCTCAGGGGCCAGTTAGAGGTCATCAGCAATAGTAGAGCTGAGACAGGTGAACTGATGGACTACCTCCAGCTTGTAGTTGTTGATGATTGTGGTGGTGGTGGTGGTGGTGGTGGGGTGTTTGACACTTTGATCCATTACTTGGGTCTTTTTCAGACTGATAACCAGGCTGAATTCCTCACAGGCCTTTGAGAGTTTGTCCACGAGGTGCTGCATTTGCTCTTCAGAGTGCACTGTCAGTGCTGCATCACCTGTGAACTGAATTTTGCTGATGAGTACCTGGCGCACCTTAGATTTTGCTTTCAGCCTCGACAGACAAAACAGTTTGCCACTTGACCTGGTGTGGAGGTAACCACCAACAGCTGATGTCCCAAATGCATGTTTCAGCATGACTGCAAAGTAGATGCCAAATAGGTTGGGGGCTGTGTAAGTTGAATGCCTCCGAAAAAGAGCCATCAAACTGAATGATGCCTTTCATGTCCGCATGAAATGATTGAACAATCCTGAGAATTGTTGTAGAAATCTTGGCAAGGATTTTGAACAGGCCGTCTCTACTGAATAGGTCAAAAGCCTTTGTGAGGTCGATGAAGGTAATAAAGAGGGCAACATTTTACATTTTTACTTGCAACAGTCTCTCATTCTCGCTCGCCTTTATTTTCCTTAATGATAATTTGATAATAGCTATATAACTTTGATACGAGACACAATTTCAAGAATATTATCAGTTTCCAGAGTTTGTTAAATGGATATTTTTGATAAAATGAAAATTTTTTAATATGCCTATATAATTTTAAAATGATTTTGTGTTGAATGAATGCATGCTATTACACAAAATAGCTGTATAACTTTGCTATGAGGCACAATTTCCAGAATATTATTAGTTCGCAGAGTTTGTTAAATGAATATTTTGATAAGATAAAAATTCTTTAATATTCTGGTATAAGTATTTTTTTTTTAAATAAAGAAGTGATTTTGTTGGTATGGCTACTTGGAATACTATAAGCCTTACAATAATAACCATGTGTTCGCTGCTATTTGTAGCACAATAAACAAGATGGTTTTTAACGAGCTTTCATTTATATATAATATGTGACTGAAAAAGAAAATTTAGCAGCAAAAGGACCATGGCAGAGAGCAAAACTGAATCAGATGAAACCAGGGCAAAGTGACTGAAACAGATGCCTGAATTTGCACGGAGACGTAGACATGATTCTGTTTCCGCTACACATGACTGACTGGTTAGGGTTTCTCGAGAGGAGAACATTCTACTTCAAAATAATGGTGTCAGATCACAAATTGTTGATGCAACACTTCATGTAGAAGTAGTGGAGTTGAGAACCCATCTAAGACTTTTTACAGAAGGTAATTTGCTAATTACCTTCTTGATGTAGGAAATGGTAACATTTCTGTTGAACAAAGCCTAGTGAATTCAAAATCAAATTACCCAATGACCCTTGCCTTGAAAGTGTTACTCTTTCAGATCTATGTGATTTTGTACATGCTGACATCAATAATAACTTCACAAACTCTTTCTGGCTTGTAAATAGAACCATCGTTACTCCAACAAATGAAGCAGCACAATTTGTGAATGATTTTCTGTTGACCAGGATCCCTGGTGTGCTAAAAATATACAGAAGCTCAGATACAGTTGATAATGAAACTCTGTACCCAATCGAGTTCATCAACAAACTTACACCACATCAGGGTTTCCAGCACACATTCTCAACCTGAAGAAAAAAACGATGCATAATGCTTCTGAGAAATTTAGATGATACTGATGGACATTGCAATGGCACACACTACATCATTGTCAGTTTACATGATCATGTTATTGAGGCTGAGATTGTTTCTGGTCCTTATGCAAGATCAACTCTGCTAATTCCAAGAACACCATATGTGTCTCAAGAAATGGAATTTCCATTTACATTTACATGGGAAAAATTTCCTGACAAGCCAGGTTTTGCCTTGACGTGCAACAAGGTACCAGGACAGCCTTTTGAACAAACTGGAATATATCTTCCGACACAATTTTTCTCACGTGGTCAGCTGTATGTTACATTATCTAGAGTTCGAAAGTAGGTTTATGTAACAATATTGGCTGAGAGAAATGGAAACAGTATGATTACTGACAATTGTGTCTGCAAGGAGATACTATTTTCAAGCAAAATATGCTTTTTAGCAAGTTTCATTAAACAGAATTAACACATAAATTATATGTTAAGTAACATATATTTGTGTGGAATTCAATTGTTTTGGCATATTTCAACACATGCCAAATGAATAGTATTGTTATATTAGATCATTTTAAATTTCAGTATATTTGAAAAAGTAAGGAAACGTCATTCCCATGTGTTCTCACAGCACCAGACTTTAGCGTGTGTGTGCAGTGTGTACTCCTCCCTCTCTCCATCCATCTATCTATCTATCTATCTATCTATCTGTTTATCTATCTATCTATGCACACCTATGTAAGTTCTACCAATTATTAAAGATAAATATATATAACAGATTAACTCTTTAACAAAGAGAGATTATGACTGATAAAATAATGAAAGCAATATTTACTAAGCAAGGGAGCACTATTACACAAAGAAATAATTAGATGTAAAGTATAAAAATTATTAGAATTGGGAATCAAAAGTGGAAAGATATTGAGTGACTAGCAGAAAACCACCCGGAGGGCAGTCTTTCTGCTAATATATATATTTTATATGTTATTTGTAGTTGTGAGCCCTGTGCCGGTAGCACGAACATGGCCGATGCTAGTGCCGCCTGGACTGACTTCCATGCCAGTGGCACGTAAAAAGCACCATCCAAATATGGCTGATGCCGAGTCAACTACATCATCATCAGCTATATGAAAATCAAATCAAATGGAAATTGTAGTTGTGAGCCCCATGCCAGTAGCACATAAAACGCACCATCCAAATGTGCCCGATGCCAGTGCCGTCTTTACCGGCTTCCGTGCCGGTGGCACGTAAAAAGCACCATCCGATTGTGGTCAATGCCAGCTCCTCTGGCCCTTTATGCTGGTGGCACATAAAAAGCACCTACTACACTCTTGGAGTGGTTGGCATTAGGAAGGGCATCCAGGTGTGGAAGCACCGCCAGATCAGATTTGGACCTGGTGCAGCCTCCTGGCTTCCCAGTCCCCCAGTCGAACTGTCCAACCCATGCCAGCATGGAAAATGGACGATGATGATGATGATGATATACATGCATATATTTTATGTATAAATATATATATATACATACATACATATTTTCTATGTATGTGTGTATATATATATATATATATATATATATATATATATATATATATATACATATACAGATTTTTTTTCACGTTTGGCCTACAGTTCTGTTTATTTGCAATGCTTCTTTTCCCTGTCGTGTTTTCTGTTTGCCACTTAATTCCTCCGCATTACAAATTTATTTGATTTGATTTAATTTAATTTGTTTCCGCGGGAACAGCTATTCTCACAATGCGTCCTGCCCCAACTCTTCGAAACGCTTAGTTTAGAATAGGGGCAGCTGATAAAGGAAATATTCTCTATGTGGCCTGTTTGTTTTCTGTGCTCTGTTTATGTTCTGTTTTTCATTTTGTCCACGTTTTTTTGTGACGTCCTGTACCCAGATATTCATCTATATATACATGTAGATGAAGGTATGTACATACATGTACGTATATATGCATATACTCACATATTATTTGTATTATCATATACACATACATATATTTTATATGTATATGCATACATACATACATGCATGCATGTATGTACACATATGCATATGGACTCACATATCAATATGCAGTATATAACAATATAACATATGCACATTCAGCTTCAAAATACTGACCTGTATAAGCATAATGACTACACACCTGCACACGCTTGAACACACACATATATATATGTGTGTATGTGAATATGTGTGTGTGTGTGTGTGTGTGTGCATTTGTATGTGTGTGTGCATTTGTATGTGTGTGTGTGTGTGTGTACATGTTTGTGAGTGTACATCTGCATACAAACATGTACATATGAATAAATATATGTATGTGTGTGCATGTGTATATGTGTATATATACCTCTATATATACACTCACCTATATATATATATTTACTCAGACATGTTCTGGAATATAGACACATATATATATATATATATGTGGAAATATTCATATACAGTGTGTATATTTAAAAAAAACAAATAAGTATAAATATTGAGCATTGCTGATGTAATATATAAAATGAATTAAGTTGAATTAATTTAAAATATTGAAAATGCTATTAAAATATATGAATAATATTTTTTCAAATATTACACACATAGATTTTTTGTAGCCCAACTCTAAAGTACATCTCACTACTTCTCAGTGTGAGATGTACTTTACTGTGGTGTAATGTATAGTGTACTGGTGTCCTGGTGTATATAGAGATATACACACACAAGCATTTTCATGTATGTGTGTATGTTTGGATATATATACAGATACATACACATATACTCTGTGTGTTTGTTTGTATGTGTGAATGCATGAGCATTATGCTTATACCTGTCCATATTTTTAAGGTGAGTATACCTATGTATATAGCCCAATATATATGTGTGTGTGTGTGTGTGTAAATAAATAGCAAATGATGAATAGGTTGTTATTTATTTATTTATTGACAATTCACCTGTCTCAGAACCAGCCCCTCTCATGTTCCGATGCATATTATGGATTGTATATATTTAATATAATTTGCGTTTCTAAATTAACCCAAGAGTTGATGATATTCTCAGTTGGGTTCATTAATTGTAAACATAACCTGACTATCTTTCTGCCAGTGCTTCTCTACCAATGTTTTTATTCGTCTGTAATTGCTGTGGATGCATTTTAATTCTGACCCAACTGGGTGCTTTAACATTTAAGTGCCTTATTCACCTGAATCATAATCTAGTATATATAAATCACAATATATGTGTGGATAATGACTAACACATACATTTCCACAATTCTCAACTGATTTTCTCCAAACTTTACACACACATTAGTTATGTCGCAAAGATGGTCATGCTCTATAACATTTTGCCCAGAACTCCCATGTAAATGGACGTAAAAGGACATAGTTTTTTTGTACGTAGGGTCTTCCATACTTTTTTAATGTTTTTTATAAAAGTGAAAGGATTTTGTCTATATATTTACTTTGACTGTCCGCCTGCACGATGACCCAGTCAGGAAAAAGGATTTAGAAGCTGTCATTTTGTCTTCATGTAAATAAATATTTGTTAATTTTTCAAATTCGTTTTATATACATAGTTTTTTTGTATGTAGGGTCTTCCATACTTTTTAATCTATATCGTCGTATATTGGCATTAGACAATATTTTTGACTGTGATATTACACAGTCTAAGAACACTGTACGTGATGAATATCCAATACCAAACAATCTTAATCTCCATATTTAAGCTGCATTATACTTTGGCAAGCTCACCTTTACCTATTCTGAGTTACTTGAAAGGTGATGTTCCATTTCCTCTCTTCTATGTGTTAATACCCTTGTTTACCTACCAATGCGTTGTTTCACTTTAAGGATGCTTCTTTAACCCATCCATTATGATAATTCGACTGTTGTTCATTGTTCAAATATGTTTCAGTGTTGAGGTTCTAGCCTTTTTTAAACAATCACATATGATTCATCCCAAAGAATCAACCTTTAAATAACAGTTTTGCAACCACTAGCAAACGCTATACGTATCTTTCAGAAAGTTCCAATTGCACTTTATGTGGCATTCACTGTTACTTTATGCCCAGGCTATGTTGGAAGACAGAATAAAGGGGCTTTTGTTAGCTTATAATAGAATTGATAATCACTTGGTACACAAAAATCTGCTTTCCTTTTCCAGACATTTTTGCATGTCACCTAAAAAGGGAGCACACATTTGTAAAAATTAACACTTCCTTCTCCAAGCCTAGATTCGAAACCGAATCTAAGAATTCTCAGTTGTCCAAACCGCCATGATCAACAGGCATGAAAACAGGTTTTCTTTGTCCTGTCAAAAAAGTGATTGATCATCTCCCTTTGACTTATGACCTCAGCCATGTCAGATTCCTTCTCCAAGCCTAGATTCGAAACCAAATCTAAGAATTGGAGAAGGAAGTGTTAATTTTTACACATTGACAGAAAGTCTTCTACAGTGACCAGGCAGCAGCACTGGCAGGCTAAGGAAACTGAGGGCCAGAGGTCCTGTAGACTGTTGAAAAGAGCTGCCACTGCTAGAGCTGCAACTACTCCAGAGCAATGTGAAAACTATCAAGTACATGCTGCTAAAGCAAGGGCTGAAGAAACCCCATGAAAGTGTGCTATCCATTGGGCATACAGCACTGCATCCACTTCTGCTGTGAGGTTGGCAGATGATGATAACCATTTGATGATGAGACTTCAGTCTAATGTTCACCGGAAGGCTCTTGCTCATGGCTATTGGAAGCAATTGAGTAGTCGATAGGCATCAAAGGTGCTCAACTATGATCCTGCTGAGGATTACACCACTCATTGAGAGACTGCTACAGGGGATATGTCTGTAATATGTCCATTTTGCAAGGCCCTCAAATGGGTTGGAGAATCCAGTGGCCTATGCTCCTCAAACGGAAAGGTTCGCTTGCCTGACTTGCATAACACTCCTCAGCCTTTCCTCTTTTTACCCCTTGGCCAACACCCTGATTCACAGCAATTTATACAGAAAATTTGCACTTATAACTTTGTCTTCCAAATGACAAGTTTTGGTCACAAACTCATTCATGAAGATTCCTATATGCCAACATTCAAAATTCAGGGCCAAACCTATCATCGGATAGGTTCTATTCTTCCTGTCATCAATGCTGAACATCGATTCCTTCAAATTTATTTCATTGGAGATACCACTGAATATTTGTGAGATGAGAAATTTGTGTTGTGTATACTGTTTATATTAGTTGGAGTGTGGAGGTGCAATGGCCAAGTGGTCAGGGCAGCGGACTCGCGGTCATAGGATCGCGGTTTCGATACCCAGACCGGGTGTGGTGGGTGTTTATTGCGCGAAAACACCTAAAGCTCCACGAGACTCCAGCAGGGGATGGTGGCGAACCCTGCTGTACTCTTTCACCACAACTTTCTCTCACTCTTTCTTCCTGTTTCTGTTGTGCCTGTAATTCAAAGGGTCAACCTTGTCACACTGTGTCACGCTGAATATCCCCCGAGAACTACGTTAAGGGTACATGTGTCTGTGGAGTGTTCAGCCACTTGCACGTTAATTTCATGAGCAGGCTGTTCCATTGATCGGATCAACTGGAACCCTCGACGTCGTAAGCGACGGAGTCCCAACAACAACATATTAATTGGAGTGGTGTAGTCATCTTGATTGTTGATTTCATAACATTTCACCTGCTGCCTTCTTCAGGTGTCTTGTGTTGAACTCAGTTGAACTAAGACACTTGAAGAAGTCAAAATGTAGTAAAATCAACAATAAAGAGGAAGACACCAATCTGACTTCCATAAACAGTAGACTCTGCTGAAATCTCAAATCCCAGAGCTGTTGAATACCTGACAATAATAGACCATCTCCTCTACCATGCAGGGTGTAATTACAATCAATTGCAGTTGCTGATTTGCCAAAATATCACTGTAATCTGTACTGACCTATGGAATCCTAAATATTCTCAATTAGAAACCATTTATTTCCAGTTTCTTTTTAAATTCTTTTCTCTTTAACTCTACATCTGACGTAAAATATCTCCACACAAAATTCAGCTTACACATTACTATATCTAAACAAACTTTTTAGCTTTCATTTTAACTAGTCCATTTAACAAGCAGATTAAATACTGTTCTAATTTATTTTCATGCTTGGTCAATTCAGTTACTCATTTTTTTTTTATAATTGGAAATATATTTTTTTATTAAAAAATTCATTTATAAAGTTTTTCATTAATTCATTTAAAATTTTTTCAATCTTTTATGATCTTTTAATA
>NC_142948.1:15352276-15357276 GCF_046866305.1 Octopus bimaculoides | reverse complement strand
CTTAGAACTCAGAGAATCAAAATAAAAAGAAACCCACCAATGCCAGAACCAATTCACCACCTTTTGTAAGACATATTAATTGTTGAAATAAGATAGGAGGGTCATGGCTGCAATGCTTTGATCATAATTTTAGTCGACCAGGGCTGACCTAGGGTTAACAAACAACAACCACAAAAACAACTACAAAAAAACAACCGCAAAAACAACTACACATATAATTGTGTTGAACAGTTCAAGGTGGTTGTTTTTGTTTTTTATATTCTTGAAAAGAAGAAAATTAGTTTTCTTTTCAGAAACTGAAAATTAATTCATCTACTTCAATGCTTCGGAGTTTGTCAGTTTAATTATCACAGTTGAATTATTAATTACCAAAGTCTTGTGTTCTTTGCTCATATACACTCTTCCTTACCGCTGCTGCTTCCATTGTTATTGTAAACAATATTATAAAATAAGGCATAGAAAACAAAGATCTGAAGGTGTATCATGTTTTGAAGTGTGTTCTTTGTAATGAAATAGACTTTTTTTTTTAATATAGTACTAGTAACTGTTGTTGTTGTTGCTGTTGTTGATGTTGTTTTAACCCCAGGTCGGCCATGATTGAGCAGACCTATAATGCTACATATTTCAGCTGTGACCATCTGATCATCTTTTTTTTTTCTGTATCAAGAACTAACGTGTGACCTTCACCTAATGTGTGACCTTCACCTAATGTGTGACCTTCACCTAAAGCGTGTCCTTCACTTTTTAAGAGGCAATTTATGAGAATTCAGCTGCATGGTCCAACCCAGGCCAGCATGGAAAACAGATGTTAAAGGATGATGATGATGATGTCTAGCAGATCGAGCAGGTAGATTGAGTATCTCTCATTGGCCAGTATTATTATTGTTAGCATATTGGACAAAATGCTTGGCAGCATTTCATCTGGGTTTATGTCCTGAGTTCTCTACAAAGGTTGGCTTCGCTTTTTACTCATCCAGTATAGATAGAATTTACAGCAGTCAAGCATTATTGGTGATTTTATCAACCTGTCTCTCCTCCCACAAAGTTTCAGGCCTTACTACTTACTCCTAATAAAACCTATCACTGATGTGTAAGTGGCAAAATGTTCCACAAACACATCAAATATAATACATGATTATTATTATTATTATTATTATTATTATTATTATTATTATTATTATTATTATTATTATTATTATTATTAGCTAGGCAGTAAATTGGCAGAACAGTTAGCTTGCTTGACAAAATGCTAAGCTGCAATTCTTCTGAGTGCAAATTCTGTAGGGGTCAAATTTGCTTTTGCCTTCTTGGTGTAAATATTGAGTGGGGTTTAGAATTGAAACTGCATTGACGTAGTTATGAGAAATAGGCCACAGTATTGCAGGTGATTTGCCCTGAACTCCAACCAATTATATATACAATTACAATTTCTTACCCTACTACTTTCACCCTTGCTCTGAAGAGGGACTCAATCTAGTTAAATACTTCCCCGTCTTCGGCCTTTCTTCTTTTACTGTGGTAGATTTTTCAACAGAATAGTTGTGGGAATTAGAATGAGCTTCATCTAGGTGAAAGTGTTCATAGAATACATAGCGGCAAGCTGGTAGAAACATTAGCACGCTGGGCGAAATGCTTAGCGGTATTTCATCTGCCGCTATGTTCTGAGTTCAAATTCCGCCGAGGTCGACTTTGCCTTTCATCCTTTCAGGGTAGATAAACTAAGTACCAGTTACGCACTGGGGTCGATGTAATTGACTTAATCTCTTTGCCTGTCCTTGTTTGTCCCCTCTACGTTTAGCCCCTTGTGGGCAATAAAGAAATAAGAATACATAGTGGCCAGGATCTTTTCCTTATGCCCTAGTTCCAGCCCAGATTATACAGTTGCTTGCTAGTTAGATGACTGTATTGAAGACATCTTCCTCAGTGGTAAACTCAAGATTTTCTTTAAGCCTTTTGTTGGCTATTTCCATTTTGTTCCTGAATTCATCACTTTCATCTCAGTCAATTCCCTTAACTATCTTAGCATCTCCGTCCCAGTTTACCACTTTAAACTAACACTTGACCTTATTATCCTCTCTAAATCCACTGACTTGCACTTCATCTTCAAATTCCCCTCCTGTTAATCCATCCACACCAGACAAGCAGTCATCCATTTCCTTTTCCTGTCTTCACTGCATTTGTATTTGTGACTATAATTCTCTGACTTGTTTTCAAAATGTGTTCTGGAAACTTACCATGCATGGATATCTCACACTAGTTCAAACTGCTTTCACCTGAACCCATTAAGTCGACTGAACCACCATCCACTTATCTTGTGATAGCTTCCATGATCGTTCCTCTCACCTACAACCCATTACATTACCTAATTCCACTTTCATTTTGCTACCTATTGCTTTTCCCTGATTCCTCTTCTCTTCTTTAAACATGCTCACAACCTCCATATAATTTACCTGTTACCCAACCTCCATATAATTTACCTCTTACCCAACTTCCATATAATTTACCTCTTACCCAACCTCCATATAATTTACCTCTTACCCAACTTCCATATAATTTACCTCTTACCCAACTTCCATATAATTTACCTCTTACCCAACTTCCATATAATTTACCTGTTATCCAATCTCCATATAATTTACCTGTTATCCAATCTCCATATAATTTACCTGTTACCCAACCTCCATATAATTTACCTGTTGCTACCTCTTACGCAACTGTTGAATCAAACCCAAATATCTTCACTGCTTTCGTTCTTCCCCCAAACTTGTGCATTCATCACCATCATCACCTTCACCAATCTTAACAATCAATCCTGTCATATCACAGCCTTTCCAATTATTTACATTCATCATTTGTGGTCCCAAGGGCTCTGTTTTTGGATACATTTTTATGAGACAAACTCGTTAAAGAGAGAACAGAAACTTATGTTTTCTTAAGAATTTCACACCCTACAAATTAAATGTCATCTTAAGTTTCTTCAGTTCTATCCTTACTTACACTACAGGGTAAAGGGTAAAGACCTCCATCAATCATGAATGACCATGGCATTGCACCTAGAAAGTTCCCTCTAAGGCACAAGTCTGTGCAAGGTTGTTTATGGAAGACTAGCAGTCACCCATGCATACCAGGCTCCTCTCTTCATGACACCGATGTTATCCAAGGGAAAGACAGAAGTCGATACAGCTTGGCACCAGTGACATCACAGCTCATTTCTACAGCCGAGCAGAATGGAACAATGTGAAATAAAGTGTCTTGCTTAAGAACACATTATACACAGCCTGGTCTGGGAATTGCACTCTCTACCTCATGATTGTGAGCCCAAAGCTCTAGCCACTGAGCCATGCACCACTCTGCCAAGTCTCATTCTAATACCAAACACGTACGTATCTCCAAATAAAATTGCCTGCAACCTATCTTACACATAACACTACACTAAGCAAGCATACATATACAAAACACACACGCACACATCACAAGCACAAATCCACACTTGCACTCAATAAATACGTGCATATCAATGGACTTAATATACAACCTCAATTTCTATAACTACTTCTGGTCACACACTGCACTCTATATGCATTCTGCCACTACTGTTCTGCAAGCACACTTACGCATACCTGCACAGGAAACAATCACATCCGCTTTCATATGCCTTATTTACTGTGTTTACTCAGGAACTCACATACAAAATTCATATATAGGCGTAGGAGTGACTGTGTGGTAAATAGCTTGCTTACCAACCAAATGGTTCCGGGTTCAGTCCCACTGTGTGGCACCTTAGGCAGGTGTCTTCTACTATAGCCTCGGGCCGACCAAAGCCTTGTGAGTGGATTTGGTAGATGGAAACTGAAAGAAGCCCGTTATATATATATATATATATATATATATATATATATATATACATTTGTATGCATGTGTGTATGTGTCTGTGTGTCTGTGTTTGCCTCCTCCCCAACATCGCTTGACAACCGATGCTGGTGTGTTTACGTCCCTGTAACTTAGCGGTTCGGCAAAAGAGACCAATAGAATAAGTACTAGGCTTACAAAGAATAAGTCCTGGGGTCGATTTGCTCGACTAAAGGCAGTGCTCCAGCATGGCCACAGTCAAAATGACTGAAACAAGTAAAAGAGTAAAGAGTATCTTCACACATGGCAAACAGATATCTTAAGCTTGCTTATGTTGACAGTGTGAGCCGTGGACATTACCGCTGCCATGGAGCTGCTTGTGTTATGTTTCTGCTTGACTGCATAAATAAAGAATAAAGCAAATTCAGCAACATTCAACAATATTTGTGGATAGAAATGATTTACTGTGTTGGTTTCAGCATTAGCTATCTAGAAAAGAAAAATATAAATACAATAAATGTCACCCATTGCTGAAGTTGGGAGAAGATAAGCCCACTGTGTCTTGTAGAAGGTTGGCTGTGGTATGTTGTGACCTGTCTTGGTCTAAAGTTAACTGCAGTCTACTGTGGTATGTCTTGCTTGAGTGGCCAAAGTAGTCTGTCTTGAGTTAGGTGCCAAACTTTATTTAGGGTAAAAGGGCTGGAATTTTAGAATATTTGAGAAGCCACATCATGCCGCAACTTCAATCTGATTGGTTGATTTATAAATCAATCACATGAAACTGTAATGGCATACTAATGATTACAAACTGATTATTTCGTGGTTGGGGTTTGAACCCCTACACATACATACACAAGTGTGCACTCACTCCTGTCAACACAGGCAGTGACTTTTCATATGCTCACTTTAAAAATAATAATCTTATATTACAAGAAATGCTTTTGACCATAAGACTGCTCATTGAGGGCTGACATGAGACTAGACAACAACAATAAGAACAAGAACAAACACACACACAGAGGTACAGGCAAAGCAATTGTATATGGTCATTGGAAGTGCTAGAAATAGTTGAGAAACTCTTTCAAATCATACCCCGCATAGAATTGAAGCTACACATTAAACGGTATAGTGTTAGATATACGGAAAGACAG
>NC_142948.1:15317276-15349776 GCF_046866305.1 Octopus bimaculoides | reverse complement strand
CTTATTATGAAACCAATAGATTTTATACAGGGCTGCAAGGAGAAGTGCTCAGAATAACTGAGACAAGAGTAAAATATTAGTTAAAGAATAAACACGCTGTTAACGGCTCAACATATCACACCCCCTTAATGAACATATATAAGATATACAACATAATCCATCAAACATAAGGAATAAAAAGATATAAGAATAACGTAAGAAAGATAACGTATGAAAATAAAACAAATAAAAGAATAAGAAATATATAAGAAGTAAGATGCAAGAAATAGAACATAAAATTTTACACAAGAATATATTATTTCAATCGATAACATACAAATAAATTAAGAATAATAAATTTGAGTTAAAATTAAAATAAGAGGCGAGATAACCTCAAGAAGAAGAATACAAAGTACTCTCTTGAATGGTCTATTATGTAAATGTTCATTGTGTATTAGGGAATCTCTTGCGATACTCAGGTGTTTTGGACCAAAAACCTTAAATAAGTTCACCGAAGTAATCCCCTTCTGCAACCATAAGTTTTCCTCCACCTTCTTGAAACTGTATAGAAATAAAAATAAATTTAAAAACAATAGATAATAACAAGTGTAATAGTTTGCGTTAGGGTGATTTGAAACCTCAAAGATTGGATTTGTTACTGCAGCCTGTTTGACTATTCTAAATTAGCACTTTTTTTTTCTTTTTTTTTTTCTTTCCATTATTTGCATAGGCTTGTCTAAGTCTGGTCCATATTGACTATATAAATTTGCTCTTATATAAAAATTATTTTTCCCTTTGTACATGTCTTGACATTTGTGTGTAAGTTTACCCTGACGAGGGTGGGGGGTCATCACCAGTTTGCACTCTATTTTGTTTAGAATACAGTGGTGTACCCCTGAAATGGCCATAGGTGTTGTACATGTTTTTCGTGAAATTGATTTTACCGATTGATCCCTACTGGGTGCTGTATTTGTCTTTTGACCCATGTGTTTTGTGAACTTTTGGACATGGTGAGCAGAATAAAATTTTACATGCTTTACCTGCTGATACCTGCTGGGTGCCTATATTCACTCTTGTATATACCTAACTGATACGGACTTACCTATTGATGTCTACTGTTTTTAAATTATAAAGTATGCCCTAAGGAAGTATAGAACGTTATATTTTAACTCTAAATAGTGTTAAATCATTTTAAAGTTTTGTCATTGATTTTTAACCGATGGACACTTTATTGTACCTCATTTCTTTATTTTATTTTATTTTATATCGATTTATATTATATATTTAAAATTTTTAATCGTATTAATTTTAACTTCAACTTGATTCGGAACTTCTATGAAATGATATATATGTGTATTGTGTTATACCTTTAACTCAAATTTATTATTCTTAATCTATTTGTATGTTATCGGTTGAAATAATATATTTGTGTATAAAATTTTATATTATATGTTCTATTTCTTGCATCTTACTTCTTATATATTTCTTATTCTTTTATTTATTTTATTTTATTACTTTATCTTTCTTACATTATTCTTATCTTTTTATTCCTTATGTTTGACGGATTATGTTTGATGGATACACACACACACACACACGTTTTGCTAACAACTTGCACATGCAAGTGATACCTGTCAAAAGCTCCTCGTACTAGAAGTCAGTAAGTGTATGGGGGCATTAGGAGAGAATGCGTCCCATTTCGGGGCCTACCTCTCAAAGACATCATTGTGCACCAGCCACCCCTTACTGATATGAGGCCCCGCTTGCTAGATCGACTAGTTATCAAATAAAGCTCAAAATTCTTCTGGCCATCGCTCATCGTCTATTTTAAACCAAATCCAGTGGCTAGCCTTTTCCACTGTGGTTTGGATATCGGTCATGGTGGTCTTTATTTTACGATGTGTTAGGCCTAACGATAACAACTGTCATCTCACACTGTGTCCAACAAATCCTCTACATCTCACTTCTATTGGAAAAGGCTCTGCTTTCCAGCCTTTAAATGGCCATATCCAAACAACCTTCTAAATACATGTACATGTATGTATGTATGTATGTATGTATATATATAAATAAATAAGGATAAGATCATTATTTTAAACAGCGATGAAATCTAGTGGCAGCATGGGAAGAAAGAAACCTTATAGGTTATAATGATTATTAGAATTATAAACAAGAGTATCTAAGAGATAGCAACATGCTTGAAATAGCAGTCAAAACCGGACTCTAAAACCACATCAAGTATTCAATACAGCACAGGGTGAAAAGGTATCTCCTAGATACCTTTGTTTATAATTTTAATACAAATAAATATATATATATATATATATATATATATATATATATATATATCATCATCATCATCATCGCTTAACGTCCGCTTTCCATGCTAGCATGGGTTGGACGATTTGACTGAGGACTGGTGAAACCGGATGGCAACACCAGGCTCCAGTCTGATTTGGCAGAGTTTCTACAGCTGGATGCCCTTCCTAACGCCAACCACTCAGAGAGTGTAGTGGGTGCTTTTACGTGTCACCCGCACGAAAACGGCCACGCTCGAAATGGTGTCTTTTATGTGCCACCCGCACAAGCCAGTCCAGGGGCACTGGCAACGATCTCGCTCGAAAATCCTACAGGAGCCAGTCAGGCGGTACTGGCAACGGCCACGCTCAAAATGGTGCATCTCATGTGCCACCCGCACAAGAACCAGTCCAGGGGCACTGGCAACGATCTTACTTGGCTTGCCGGGTCTTCTCACGCACAGCCCATTTCCAAAGGTCTCGGTCCGTAGTCATCGCCTCGGTGAGGCCCAATGTACGAAGGTCTTGCCTCACCACCTCAGCCCAGGTCTTCCTGGGCCTACCTCTTCCACGGGTTCCCTCAACTGTTAGGGTGTGGCACTTTTTCACGCAGCTATCCTCCTCCATTCTCACCACATGTCCATACCAGCGCAATCGTCTCTCTTGCACGCCACAACTGATGCTTCTAATGTTCAGCTTTTCTCTCAAGATACTTACACTCTGACGGGTATTCACATTGACATTACACATCCAACGGAGCATACTGGCTTCATTCCTTGCGAGCTTACGTATGTCCTCAGCAGTTACAGCCCATGTTTCACTGCCATGTAGCATGGTTGTTCGTACGCATGCGTCATACAGTCTGCCTTTTACTCTGAGTGAGAGTCCCTTTGTCGCCAGCAGGGGTAAGAGCTCTCTAAACTTTGCCCAGGCTATTCTTATTCTAGCAGCTACACTTTCAGCGCACCCACCCCCACTACTAACTTGGTCGCCCAGATAGCGGAAGCTATCGACTACCTCTAGTTTTTCACCCTGGAATGAGATAGAAGTTGTTTCCTGTTTGTTTGCAGTCTTTATTGCACCTGAACATCTGCCACAAACAAAAACTAACTTGCTAGTTAACCTGCCTTTGATGTTGCTGCACCTCTTATGTGTCCATAGCTTGCACCGGGTACATCTTATAGAGTTACTACCTACTCCTTTTCTACATACTGAGCAGGGCCATCTACCTGAAGGGGTTTGTGTTTTATCTACCTTCCTACTTATTAGGATTTTGGTTTTAGCTAGGTTGACTCTAAGGCCCTTCAATTCTAGACCTTGCTTCCACACCTGAAACTTCTCCTCTAGTTCTGATAGTGACTCCGCAATTAGGGCAAGGTCATCAGCATAGAGGAGCTCCCAGGGGCAACCTGTCTTGAACTCCTCTGTGATTGCCTGGAGGACTATGGTAAATAATAGGGGGCTGAGGACGGAACCTTGGTGGACCCCTACCTCTACCCGGAATTCATTGCTGTACTCATTTCCAACCCTCACCTTACTGGCCGCATCTCTGTACATGGCTCGCACAGCTCTCACTAGCCATTCTTCTATCCCAAGTTTCCTCATTGACCACCAGATAAGGGATCGGGGGACCCTGTCAAAGGCTTTCTCCATGTCAACGAAAGCCAGGTACAGAGGTTTATCCTTGGCTAGGTATTTCTCTTGCAACTGTCTCACTAGAAATAAGGCATCAGTAGTGCTTTTACCTGGCACGAACCCAAACTGCATCTCATCTAAATTGATTCGCTCCCTAATTAGTTGGGCTATGACCCTCTCTGTAACTTTCATAACCTGATCTAACAGCTTGATGCCTCTGTAATTATTTGTATCTAAAGCGTCCCCTTTACCTTTGTAGCAGTTGACTATGATGCTGCTACACCAGTCATAGGGTATAACTCCTTCGTGTATCACCTGGTTCGTAATACGGGTGACTAGGCTATAGCCAACACTGCCAGATATTTTGAGCATCTCTGCAGTGATTCCTGATGGGCCGGGGGCTTTCCCGGTCTTCATACTCTTAATTGCTTTATCTACCCTGGTACTATCAACTCGGATAGCTGGTCCCTCTATTGGGTCGACATAAGGCAGGCTCTCTTTCTCCCATTCATTCTCTTTATTAAGCAATCTATCGTAGTGGCATCTCCAGACCTCTTTCTTTGCATCCTCATTTAATGCAAGCGTACCATCATCCATGCGAACACATTTCTCTCCTACAACATCACTATTCTCTCTCCTACACTGTCTTGCAACCCGAAATACCTCGAGTCTTTGGTCCTCACGGCGCAGAACATTGGCAAATCTTTCCTTATCTGCTTCCCCTCTGGCTAAATAAACCTGTCGCCTAGCCTCCCTTCTGGCACATTGGTATATATATATATATATATATATATATATATATATATATATATATATATATATATATACCTACACACACACACACACGCACACATTCTTGGGGGTAGTCATCTTTTGCCAATTAAAGTCATGCACTATATATTTGATCTTCACTTTAACTTTATTATTATTATCATTATTATTATTATTATTATTTTTTCATTTGTCAAAGTTTTTTCATTTCACCTTTTGTGACCACTTCAGTGACTTTCCGTCCCTTGTGTCTCCTCTTGTCTTGTCCATTCCGTGTTCTCTTTTGAATTATAGACAGGAACAGATTGCAAATTCAGACTGTCTGTATTTTAAAACAGAGTAAAAAAAATACCGAAAAATGTCTGAAATTTTAGGATTTATCAGGGTGCAGTGTGAAAAATTGAAACAAATTTCACTATTGTTTTATATTTCATTTTCTGTTCGAAAATAAAAGAAGTTTGTATTGCAATGGTGATCACTGATTTCCAATTTTTACCTTTTTTTTCTTAAACATTTAACAAAAAGGGTGCAGGAGTGACTGTGTGGTAAGTAGCTTGCTTACCAACCACATGGTTCCGGGTTCATTCCTATTGCATGACACCTTGGGCACATGTCTTCTACTATAGCCTTGGGTCGACTAATGCCTTGTGAGTGGATTTGGTAGACGGAAACTGAAAGAAGCCCATCGTATATATGTATAAGTATATATACATATATATATATATGTATAAAATGTGTGTGTGTGTGTGTTTGTGTGTCTGTGATTGTCCCTCCAACATCGCTTGACAACCGATGTTGGTGTGTTTACGTCCCTGTAACTTAGCGGTTCGGCAAAAGATCAATCGAATAAGTACTAGGCTTCCAAAGAATAAGTCCTAGGGTCAATATGCTCAACTAAAGGCGGTGCTCCAGCATGGCCGTAGTCAAATGACTGAAACAAGTAAAGTTGTATAAAAAAATAGTAATCCTTTTGTTACCATATTTCTGTTGACATGCTCTGTGCTTCTTTCAATTAATTTTAAATATAACAAAGAATTCAGTAAAATAATTTCATCATCATTAAGCTAGTGTTAGGAACATAATTTATGACTGAGGTCTGGATGAAAATTTTAATTCAGAACTTATGAAAACAAAACATTTGTACTACAAGGCCAGAGGCGGTTTCAGTCGGGTTGGTATCAAAAGAGTTAAGGCTTTTCCAATTGCTTTTAAGAGCATAGAGCAAAAAAAAAAAAAAAAAAAAAAAAAATCAAAGTTGGTACTGAGTTGGGGAATGGGGTTTGAAAGAATTAATAAATTTTTAAAACATTTTTCATAAAAAGCTTCCCTGTCAAAATGGAGAAAATCCAACTTTAAGTAGGTGTGCTATCCTGAAAGTCCACCAGGGCATTTTATTGTGAAAATCCCCCGGTAACAAAGGGCTACTCAGCTAGTATATATATATATATATATATATATATATATATATATATGTGTGTGTGTGTGTGTGTGTGTGTGTGTGTGTGTGTGTGTGTGTGTGTGTGTATACATATACATACATACACAAACACACACATATATGTGCACATCTATATACGTACATGTATATATGTATGTATCTGTGAGTGCATGTATATACATATATACATGTGTATATATACATATATATATATATATACACACACACACACACACACATATACATATATGCATACATATACAGCTATACACACACACACACACACATACTGTTAATATTTCATTTGATTTCCTTAGGGAGAATCCATAAATCTTTACCAAGATTTCAGACTTACAACATGTGGCATCCAATACTAACAGCAATGAAGAGTCCATTGTAGGAGAGATGTCTGCTGTGTTGTCACGGTTCAGTGATTACATTAAACTTTATTGCTGATCCATCAATGTTGATCGTTGCTTTCTCCTCTCTTGTTTCTGCATCACTTCAGAATTGGTTCAAACTGTTAATATGTCTTCTTCATCTCCGCAGTTGTCATAATTACCATTTGTGTTAGTATGGGTGGCGGCAACATACTCAATCTCAGCCTCTTCATCATCATCATCATCACCACCATCATGATCTCTATCATTATCCTCATCATCACCACTGCCTTCATCATCATCATCACCACCACCTCCATCATCATCACCGTTGTCCTCCTCCTAATCATCATCATCATTAATGTGGTGAACTGGCAGAATTCTTAGCAAACCCGACAAAATGCTTAGAGGTATTTCTTTAACTTCTCAACAGTCCGATTTGAAATCTTGCCAAGGTCACCTTTGTCTTGCATTCTTCTGTGCTTGATTAAAAAAAGTACCATATGTGCATGGAGGCTGATGTAACTGAGTTCCTCCTACCCACAAAATTGCTGGTCTTGTGTCAAAATTAGGAAAATATTATCATCAGCATTATCATTATTATTATTATTATTATTATTTCTATTTTACTTCTCAGAGACCTTGATTTCACTTGCTCTGGTTAATCTGTTAATGTGAACATAAATCTATTGTCAAGGGTCTCACAGGGTCTTTTTCCATGATACTTAACATTCAAGTACCAATCTGAAAATCGTCATTGTCCCCAATAAAGTAATTTTCTGAGCATGTTCTTACCTCATGTCAATTACATTGACCCCCACTGTTCATCTGATACTTATTTTATAGAACCAAAAGGGTGAAAGGCAAAATCTTGTGTGTACCAGCAGCCCAATCCGACACATAGAAATAATATTCCATTTTGAGCCTCACTTGAAGCTAGAAACGTTTTTGTGAATGAAATATTTTTGGCTTTGAAGAGAGACACTATTCTTTGAGAATTGATGCTAGCTATCATATCCAAGTTGTCATTCTGTATATTCTAATGGCAACAAGAAATAATTGAAGGCGATGTGGCTACTATTTCTAGTAAAGTAGTGGTGATGAGGTGGGGGGGGGGGCAGACATAAAGACAAAGACACACAACACCTATATATGTATATATATATATATATATATATATATACATACATGCTACATACCTATATATGTATATGTATTATAAGTAAATATATATATATATATATATATATCTGTATGCATTATATATATATATATATATATATATATATATATATATATATATATATATAAAAATACACTGGCCAAAATAAGTTTACGACTGATGATGACAGTTCTATTCAGTCATTAATTTATTTTTAACAAAACTATATAAGATTATTTTACTTTTTATAGTTTATGTAGATTTTTTTCTCTTTCGAATGATATAGACATTACATATCTTTCTACAAGTTGAATAATTTTAATGCGCAATTAATTCAAATGATTGAAAATTGTCAGCAAAATAAGTTTAAGACCATACCAACATTATTTTGTTTAGATTGAAAATTTATGGCACAAATGATCAATGAACAAAAATTTATTATTAGTATCTAGTTCCATAGCCATTATTTTCAATAATGGTCTTATAATGGCGGGACATGGAGTTCAACAAATGAGCACAAAAATCACTTGGAATGTTCTTCAGTATTTCTTCAATAAAATTATATAGTTGGGACAAATTTTTTTTAGCATGAACTCTTTTAGAAACATAATTCCATAAATTTTCGATCAGAATCAAATCCAGGCTCTGCGGGGGCCACTCAATAACCACCATATTATTGCACTCAAAATATGGCAGAACTTTCCTAGCCTTATGAACGGGGCAACTGTCCTGCTGGAGAATAGATGCCGAAGGCATCTGATTATTTAAATATGGCAGCACATTTTCTTTTACTAATTGCAGATAGCCTACACTGTTCAGTCTGCAATCAGCTTTAACAATTGGACCAACACCTAAGCTGTTGAATGCAGCCCACACCATAACCCCACCCTCACTTCCTGATTGCGCCATTTTCTTGACACACTTAGGATGGAATTCTTCAGTTAGCCAATGTGTGTATATATACATGTGTGTGTGTGTGTGTGTGTGTGTGTATATGTATATTAGTATTATCACTGAAGGCATGTGGTTAGGATATTTGGCTCACAACTGAAAGGTCATGAGTTCAATTCTCAGTGTTGCATTGTATTTTTGAGCAAGACACTTTGTTTACATTGCTCCGGTCCACTCAACTGGCAAAAATGAGTTGTACCTGTATTTCAAAAAGCCAGCCTTGTCACATTCCGTGTCACACACAATCTCACTGAGAACTAATTTGAGGGTACACATGCCTGTGGAGCACTCAGCCACTTGCACGTTAATTTCAGGAGAAGATTTTTTCCATTGATCAAACCAACTAGAACCTTTGCCATTGTAATCGACAGGGAGCCAGTTTTAGTATTATCATTTCACTAAAGCATATCAATATTAATCATCTGGTGTTAGAACCGAAAATACATTCGCTTCAGGAAAAGCATCAGCTGAGTAGAAAGCAGTAATAAGAAAATATGTAAAGAAGAGAAAGATGAAGCTATGGGTTGATGCACAAGCATTCAACTATGAGTGGATTGCGTCTTATTGTAGGCAAAGCTGTAAGCTAATGAAATTCATGGTTTTTTTACTCCCTTGCCATTTACTTAATTTCTTATATATACAGTGATTCTAGTTTTTAGGATATAATAAAACAATAGAAACATTCAATAATAAATCTCTGAACGAGGTATAAACAGTAACTGCACGACAACGTAAGGGTTGATGCTACTGTAGCTTGTTGACTTGCAAGAATTGTAGTTGCTAGTTTAAATTGCATCACTTTTACCTTTTTTTTCTTGTCCATTTCCTGATGATGATGATGATGATGGTGGTGGTGGTGGTGGTGGTGGTGGTTTCTTGTAGTCTGAAAAAGACATTCCAGCAATTTCTTGCTGAACAACCTGCACAAAGGATTTATTCATAATGATTAAATGTATGTGCTGTAGATTAGCTGCCTCTCTTCATCACACTGATGCTGCCTGAACAGGTGCATGGTGTGTCACGCATCAGGTGCTGAAGTAACCAAAGAGCAATGCAAGATGAAGGGTTTTGCTCAAGAAGACAATGCACCACTTGGTCTAGGAACTGAAACCACAATCTTGCAATCATGAGTGCAAGGCCCTAACCACTTGGCTATGTACCCTCACTCTTTTACTCAAGTAAAACGACCCCAGGACTTATTCTTTGTAAGCCTAGTACTTATTCTATCGGTCTCTTTTTGATGAACTGCTAAGTGAAGGGGACATAAACACATGAGCATCGTTTGTCAAGAAATGCTAGGGGGACAAACACAGACACACAAACATACACACACATACATATATACGATGGGCTTCTTTCAGTTTCTGTCTACCAAATCCACTCACAAGGCTTTGGTCAACCTGAGGCTATAGTAGAAGATACTTGCCCAGTGGGACTGAACCCGGAACCATGTGGTTGGTAAGTAAGCTACTTACCACACAGCCACTCCTATGCCTATGTTCACTGTTCATTTCATAATGTCAGGTTATCCCATATTTACTTACTGTTTCATCTACCTTTGTATATTCAGCTGTATTTAAATGGACAAATAGATTAAACCTCAAGTTGCAAACTTGTGGACTGTTGATTCATATCATACAGCAGGTATTGTGTTTCCAAACAAAGAATTAGGCTCAAGGAATATTGCTTTCAAATTTTGGCATAAGGCTAGCAGTTTTGCAGGTGGATCTATGTTGATTACATTGACCCCAGTGTTCAACTGGTACTTATTTTATCAACTCTGAAGAAAGGCAAAGTGAACCTCAGCAGAATTTAAACTCAAAAAATTAAAGGTGGACGAAGTACTGCTAAGCATTTTGACCCTGAAATGATGAAAGGCAAAGACAATCTTGGCGGAATTTGAATTCAGAATGTAAAAACATGAGATAACGCTAAGCATTTTCCTTGGTTTGCCAATAATTCTGACAGCTCAATACCTTAGGCCCAGGAAATAGCATTGTTGCGCAACACTAGACCAGTCCAGCTACCACAGTCATTTGATCAAAGATGCTCCAATCAGGACCATCCTATCTTTTTCAGAAATATGTAAGAGATTTAGCTGCTATGTCTAACATGTTGAGTAACTATATAGACGCAATATCGTGCTTCATTGATTTTGCTAGAAACAGTAGCTAACCCCTCTTTAAATCATACAGTCCCATCATGAAATGAAGAAGAACCCAGCGTAATGTATGCTTAGAAAACCAAGACAGCAACATCATGGCTGGAATATATTATAGACCTGCATGCTCAGGGCTTTCTTGGGGCTAAAAAAAAAACAATAGTAATAACATGAATAGACTTAAATCTTCATAAAATACCTGTTAATGTAGCAAGTTGACATTTTCAAAAGTACTTTTGGCTTGAAAGAAGGAGAATAAGCAACACTTATCATCATAAATAGAAACACTGACGCATACACTCATATATATATATACACACATGACCACATACACACACATGAATATAATCATGAACAAACAAGTAATAAAAGGAACATATAAGAATAAATGAGAGAAATAAATGGAATTTTCCAGAAGAATTCACTCCATTTCCATTGAGCCAGTGACATATATAAATTTCATTAGACTTATCAGAACAGAGTACAACTTTATCAATAAATAACTTTCTATACGAAAATAATAAAAATTATACACACATACATATAGATTATTTATGTAAGTGTGTGTGTACATATATATATGTATATGTATATAAATATATATAACTGTATATGCACACACACATATATGTATGTCTACATATACACACATACATATAGATTATTTATGTAAGTGTGTGTGTACATATATATATGTATGTATATAAATATATATAACTGTATATGCATACACACACATATGTATGTCTACATATACACACACACATATAACCCTCCCCCATGTATATAAATACTTACACAAACACACACACACATATATAAATTATATATATATAGATATATACATGCATATACTTATATGTGTGTATCTAAATACGTGCACATATGTGTGTTTGCGTATTAAACAATGGTGAGAAAAAAACTGTTCCAGTTATTTATACCAACATTAAAACAATAAAAACGACAACGACGGTAACAGGATGATACATTAACGAAATTTCTATTAATCATCAATAGAAAATATGCATGAGGAACTGTATATGTATGTATGTGTGTGTGTGTGTGTGTGTACGTATATATGTGTGTGTGTGTGTGCACACATATATATATGTATGTATTCATGTAAATAACATCATAACTATAAATCTTGTATTTATGTCTGTATATCTATCTATCCATCTATCTATCTATCAATCTCTCTCTACATATATATATACATGCATACATAAAGATAGCTATATATATTATTGAATATATACAAAATACATATATATATATATATATATATATATATATATATATATATATATATATATATAAACAAATAGTAAATGAGTATATGCATATATACGTACAGGTATGTGCATACCGACATCCACCTGTATGTATAGGTGCATATCTGGGTACAGGACATTGCAAACAAACGTAGACGAGAACACACGAGCCACATAGAGAACATCTCCTTCATCAGCCACCCACGTTTTAACACCGGCGTTTCGACGAGCTTGGGCAGGACGCATCGCTAAAACGGCTCGTCCCATGGATCGCAGATTAAATTTGTATACGCAAACTAAATCTAGCCATGGAGGAATGTAGTGGCGGACAAAAAACAAGACAGGAAAACAAACAGAAAAGGCTTTACGGCCAGATATATATATGAAATGTAATATGTATATATGTTTAAGTGAGAAGACGAGAGATTGAATTTTAAAAATGTTAGATTTATTTGCATTTAGGGAATACTGCATTTCATTGATGTATCTGTGTGTAAGTGTCAGTGAAAATCTTCATCGAACTCAGTATAGACTTAATTCTTTTGTGTATTTACACATGCATGCAAATGTGTTTAAATATCTGTATATATAACTTCACACATAAGTACGCTAACATGTGTCATATGCATGCATGCATGTATGTATGTATGTATGCATGTGTGTGTGTGTGTGTGTGTATATATATATATGGACACACACACTTATAAACACACACACACACACACACATATATATATATATATATATATATATATATATATATATATATATATATATATATATATATATATATATATATATATATATATATATATATATATATATAGAGAGAGAGAGAGAGAGAGATAGACAGAGATTAAGGAAAAGGGGGTAGTCAGAATTTTGGATAATTGTTTATGTAGTGCTTCTGCCTCGTTTGGGAGAATCATCTGAAATGATCATTCACAGAAATGAGAAGACACTAAATAAATGATTATTCAAAATTCTGACTACCTCCTTTTTCTTGATAAATAAAATGTGTTCGCTACTTCAAACGATACATACATACCTACCTACCTACCTACCTACATACATACATACGTACGTACGTACATACGTACGTACATATATACATACATACATGCATATATACATAAATACATATATACTTACATACATACATACATACATACATACATTGTCTGAAGAAATGAATGCATGAACGAAGACCCACCTGATGTCCATGGTTATTACAGAATGCTATAGTCACAAAAAGCATGTGATTTGTGGAAACATGCATAACGATACATTAAAATATTTAATGTAACTCCATCCATGGATTATTATTATTATTATCATTATTATTATTATTATTATTATTATTATTAGTAGTAGTAGTAGTAGTAGTAGTAGTAGTAGTAGTAGTAGAACATACAAGCATACATACATACATACATATACACGTGTGCTTGTGTGTGTGTATATATCATTATCATCCTTTAACATCTGTTTCCCATGCTGGCATGGGTTGGATGGTTTGACAGGAGCTGTCCAGCTGGTAGGCTGCCCAGATTCTATGTCTGTTTTGGGCCTGGTTTCTACAGCTGGATGCCCTTCCTAATGCCAACCACTTTACAGAGTGTATTGGGTGACTTTGCACTGCACTGGCATGAATGTGTTTACATGGCACTGGTAAGGGGTACTTTTTATGTAGCGCCAGCACCCACAAGCCCACAAGATTAGGAATGCTCAGCTGGAATGGGATTCAAGGGACATGCCTGTATGCAAAGACAAACATGCTTTTAATTAGCTTAACATGTCTTTTCAAGCACAGCAATCCAGTTCCCAGTCATCCTCTCTGTGAGTCCCTGCGTCTGTAGATCCTTTCCCATCACTTTGTCCCATGTCATTCTGGGTCTTCCCCTTCCACATGTCTCCTCTACAATTAGAGATGGCACATCTTGATGCAACTGTCTTTATTCATACATATTTCATGACTACACCAGTGCAATCTTCTCTCTTGTACACTACATCAGATGCTACATACACCCAGTTTTTCTCTCAAATCACTTATACACTGTTATGTATGCACACTGATTTTACCCATCGCATGGAGAATACTGGCTTCATTTCTTTCAAGCCTTCACTTATCCTCAGTAGTCACAGCCCATGTCTCACTGCCATGTATCATAGCTCTTCATACACATGTATCATACATTCTACCTTTCACTGTGAGGGAGAGACCCTTCGTTACTAATAGAGGTAGTAGCTCTCTAAACTTTGCCTTGCCTATTCTTATTCCAGCAACTATACTTCCAACGTAACCATCCCCACTATTATCTTGGTCACCTAAGCAATGAAACCCATCCTGGTGTTTCATGTACTTGCACATCTGTCACATGTAAAAACTACTTTCTCTGTTAGTCTCCCAGTGATACTGTTGCACCTCTTATGTGTCCTATAGCTTGCGCTGGGCACACCTTACAGAATTTCTCCCAACACCTTTTCTACACATCTCTGAAGGGACCTCTGATTTGTCAGTTTTCCGACTTATCAATACTTCGGCTTTTGCCACACACGCACGCATGCACACGCACAGAGAGAGAGAGAGAGAGAGAGAGAGAGAGAGAGAGAGAGAGAGAGAGAGAGAGAGAGAGAGAGAGAGAGAGAGAGAGAGAGTAGAATAAGAAATAGAAAGTCCTCTGAACAATATTATATATTTGAAAAAAATGATAGAAATGGCTTTTCTGATAATTTTGCAACTTTAATAATTAGATGTTTATAACTTATAAACATTTAGTTATTAAAGTGGAAAAATTATCAAAAAAGCCATTTCTATTAATTCTTTTAAGCATATATATATATATATATATATATGCATATGTATCTGTATATGGGCAATGTGAAAATTAAAAGCAACAAAACAATTAGCTTCACTCATTAGGCTATGGCCATAATGGGGAAAATTCTGGGAGTTTTAATCAAATGAATCAACCTCAAAACTTATTTTAAGGCTTGGTTCTATCAGGTTCTTTGTGTTAAAGAAGGAGCTTGCTACAGAAGCACGTGATCCTTGGCTAAGATTAGGATTAGCCATTGTAATTTGAGGCCAGAAAGAGATCTTGAAATACCGAAAAGTACTAAAATCTCAGTATCTGAATGGTAAGTAAGATGCTGTATGTACATTCTGATGTTGTAAGAAGAGGTGTTACAAAAAATGCAAAAATCTTAAACATAGGCGCAGGCGTGGCTGTGTGGTAAGAAGCTTGCTTCCCAACCACATGTCTCCGAGTTCAGTCTCACTATGTAGTACCTTGGGCAAGTATCTCCTACTACAACCTTGGGCTGACCAAAGCTTTGAGAGTGAATTTGGTAGACAGAAATTGAAAGAAGCCCTTCATACACACACACACACACACACACACACACATATACACATGTATGTATGTGTTTGTAACCCCCACCACTTCTTGACACCGGTATTGGCATATTTACATCCTTGTAACTTAGCAGTTTGGCAAAATAGACCAATAGAATAAGTACCAGGCTTTAAATATATAAGTACTGACTGATTTATTAGACTAAAAATTGTTTAAGGTGGTGCCCCAGCATGGCCACAGTCTTATGACTGAAACAAGTAAAAGATAAAAGATAATATATATGCATGTGTGTGTGTGTGCGTGCTTACCCCTCACCACCGCTTGACAGCCTGTGTTGGCGTGTTAACGTCCCTGTATCTTATTGGTTCTGCAATAGGGACCGATAGAATAAATATCAGGGTCGATTCATTCGAATAACAATTCTTCAAGGCGGTGCCCCAGCATGGCCGCACTTTAATAACTGAAACAACAATTAATATATAAGCATATATACAAAAAAGAAGGTGTATTAAATCACTTCAGCAAGAGCAACTTCAACGTAAATGCAGATGAAACCAGCTCCCCATCACTAATCCCATACATTTAACAATAACTGAAGGGATACAACTGAACCTTTTAAATTATCCAAAGGGGCAACTGAACTAGCAAATGTTACCAAAGAGGAAGCTGATACAATAAATAAATAACAAACAAATCTGCTATAAGTACAAGGCCAACAGTTTTGGTGGTGGTGGTGGTGGGAGCTTGTCGATTACATGGATCTGAGTGCTCAAATGATATTTATTTTATCGGCTCTGAAAGGTTGAAAAGTAAAGTTGACCATTTTGTCTGGTGTAGGACCGATTCTTCTAGCTCACCACCTTAAGTAAATAAATAAATAAATCGATAAAGAACAACAAATTCATTTTCGATTGCTTGGTCGAACATTCTAGAAAAGAATACGCAAAGGAAACACATGCCAAGCAAATTTGTCAAGTAAATCATTATAAATTAATCAGAGAGAGAGAGAGAGAGAGAGAGAGAGAATTAGATGGAAATGACATTAAATTCTTAAGGGCAAAGGACTGGAATTTACTCCCCAGATGGCCATCATGAATTAGCAGGAGACGTACAAACATTTTTGTCGGAAATTGAAATTTGTTGAAACTTTTGCCGACAAAAATGATGATGAGAAGGAAGAGGAGATGGAGGATGCTGGTGTTAACAATGATGAAGATGGATGACAATAATGATAAATCCTTACTTGAGAACAAACCGAATTTCTTTATCACTTGACCGCAATACTAACAGTGCGTCTAATTTCTAAATGATACCTAAAATTGTGAAACAAAATTTAACCAGAGGTGAAATGTCGATCACCAACCGACGACAGGAAGATGAGACAAATCAGGCAGATAAAGGCGGAGTTATTGTACTATTGTGATAATGAATGTGGAACGCTACAGGAGTCTCGTAGAAGAACAATTAAATAACCACACATTTTATTCAGAAATTCTGATCAACATTGATCATCTTATAATGTGATAATTCAATGATCTATCACTGAAACATCCATCAGCGACAACAGATAGAGAATGACTCAGTCTGACCGTGTTTAAAAGAAAAACCAGGAACCTTTACGGTCCCTTGAAAATATACAATTCAAAGGAAATTGAAGATGCAGTGCAGAAACAAAACACCAAATACATCAAAATAGAAAATCCGATAGATCTGAAAATAAGACTTATAATAGTCGGCCCAGCTTGTTCTATTTATTGTCTAAGTAATTTAATTGACATCATTTTGAAATCGCTGTGTTTCTTTATGCCACATTAAATCCATGACAGCATTGATTTTCTGCCGCATCTTTCAGCTACAATAGATATAAAAGTTCTCCATATAAATTTCGGTTAACTAGATTTATACAGGCATACCCCATGATTTAGGCATTGCTGATTGAAAGTACTGGATGAAAAACATGGGGTATCAATTCTTAATGTATTATTATTACTCGATTGTTAGTTTGAATTGCATTACGATTTCTCTTGAAAACAACTCATACTGTTTCGATGGAAATATTGTGATCCAGCCTAGAGAAACATGAACATAAAATTTGCACCTACTTAAGTGGTACCAAAAAGTAGAAACCAAAATCAATTTGGATTTTGTTTGACTTTGAATTGTCATGGAAACTCAAATGAATGCTTTATTATATGAACAAAATCTATTCGAAGTGACAGTTCAGTCACATTTCGTGTAACCTTGGGCGGGTAAGTGTCTTCTATAGTTCCGGATCAACCAAAGCGTTGTCAATGGATTTGGTAGATAGAAACTGAAAGAAACCCGTTGTGTATATATATATATATATATATATATATATATATATGTGTGTGTGTGTGTGTGTGTGTGTGTGTGTGTGTGCGCGAGTGTCTGTGTGTATGTTTGTATCTCATCACCGTTTGACAACAGGTATTAGTGTTTACATTCCCATAACTTAACGGTTTGGCAAAAGAGACCGCTAGAAAAAGTACCAGACTTTAAAAAATAAGCGAAGAAATCAATTCATTCAGCTAAAAATTCTTCAAGGCAGTGCTCCAGTGTGGCCGTAAGCTAATGACTGAAGCAAACAAAAGAAACCTGTACATGATTATTGAGCTCACAAGGAAGACAAGTTGTCATGAATTTGCATTTCTGGATATTCTAATAATTAAAGACTCAAAAGCAGATACTTTTTTTCGTAAAACACCGATATTCATGAACAGTTGAGTTCCATTTCATGCCACATATCCAATCCAAAATGAAATACCCCATTTACCTAACTTGGAGAAGATATACAAAAAATATCTGGAGACAGAAAAACAAGAAATGAGCGTTTAGCAAAGATGGAAAATTTTTAACGTTCCAGAAAAATCTGCTATCTCTAAGAAAGCAGGGCATCGGAAAACGAAACAAGGAGCAAGAGTGCTGAGTGCTATGAGAAAAAGAAAACAGCCACAAAGAATAAGATACCCTTTGTTATAACCATATAAATGTATGAAAGTAGATATTTTTTCTGTAACAAGGACAAATCTGTTATCTGTTAAACAGTGTCCACAATTACATCTATCCATTGTCAAGGAAACCAATATTCAAAGACAAAAACATTCGAAACATTTAAAATGGAAATTTAAACCAGATCAGAATTTGATCAAAGTGAAGGCCGCATGAGTATCAAAAGAGATCGATAGAATAAGTATCAGCCTGAAAAGAAGAAGTTCTGGGGTCGATTCATTCGATTAAACATTCTTCAAGGCTGTCCTCCAGCATTGTCACAGTCTAATGAGTGAAATGAGTAAAAGGTAAATTAGTGAATATACGTAATGGCCATTGATACATTACATTTTAATGCTTTCATCCAGTAGTGAATTACAGACAAATCCAGTATATCTGCCTGTCTCTCTTTCTCAACCTACCTTTCTATCCTTATAATTATGTACGTACATATGTATGTATCTAAGCACACGGACATATAGACATGCACGCACACATATACATATCTGAATGCTGATATAATTTGTAGAATTTTATATATGATATAAAGAAAAAAATATGCATTGGGCAAACCGGAAATAAATTCGATGAGGGGTTACAGATACACAGACAATGCATTAGACAACTGCAATACAAGAAGATGCCATTAGGCTAACAGCAGGATAAATATTATGAATGAGGATTTTAAATATTAACCCCTCCTTTATTTTCCTTAAAATGGACAATATCTGATATTAGGTCTATTAAAAACAAATATCTTATGGAAATTTTCAAACCAAAGTTAAATGGACATAATGACGAACGATTAGGGTTACATCAATAGTTTTCAAATTGGTTCATGAACGTTGCGACGGCAGTCTCCTATAATATATACAACGGTGCTACATTTAGGAAGCTACATGGCTACACAATTCACCCGTTACTTCTGTAAACTGGTTAAGGCATTACATCTAAGATGTTGGATAGCATAACCAGTGACAGCAGTAATCTTATCTTATAGATACTATAACATTACACTGTTCACCTGAAGATTCTTATAGCAAAATATGAGAGTACTAATGAATTGTGGTTATCGCTTTAAAATCTAGTTATATTGAAACATTTAATGACCAATATGTTATCTTATAGGTGCAGGCGTGGCTGTGTGGTAAGAAGTTTGCTTCCCAACCACATGGTCCCAGGTTCAGCCTGTGTTGCACCTTGGCAAGTGTCTTCTACTATAGTTTCGAACCAAACAAAGCCTTATGAGCGGATTTGGAAGATGGAAGCTGAAAAAAGCCTGTCGTATGCATATAATAGATTCTCTAAAACGTTAATCATGCCCTATGGACACAAATGTATCTCTTGAGGCCTGCTGTTGCCTTGTAAACCTTTTGCTAAATAAAACAAGTTGAGGACTCAGTTTGCTCGAGTGCTTGTGGATCATTGACTGTGTTTTCTTGAGTGGACGACAAGGCCTGATTCACTTCATGCCACAAAACCACAATGACACGTATGGCTTCCATTTAGAGGAGCAACATTTTCATGTGTGTTTGTGTGTGTGTATGCGTGTGTGTGTATGGTGTATGCGTCTGTGTTTGTCCCCACCACTGATTGACAACCAATTTTGGTGTAACTACATACCTGTGACGTAGAGGTTAGGAAAAAATCCAGCTAGAATAAGTAACAGGCTTAAAAACATTAAATACTGGGGTCAATTTATTCCACTAGAATTTCTCAAGGCGGTGCCCCAGCATGACCACAGTTTAATGATTGAAACTAGTAAAAGATAAAGATTACACACTAATTTCCTAACGTTTGCCTATCTTTATATCTCCCTGTATTTTTACGTACATATGTATGTATGTATGTATATATGCATGCATATATGTATAATGGAGGCCTCAAAAGACATTTTAAGGTCCACAGTGTCATGCAACGCTGGCAGAGGCCGCTGCATTAAAGTCCCCCAAAAGAATCAGGGCATTGTTTGCAGTCATATTGCAACTATGCATGTTATGTGATCCCAGTTCTTTATGGTTCAAGTACAGGGATACGGAAAGGGAGAGGACGTCTTCATACTGAGGATTCTCCTTATTCTGTCGGGTTCAGAAATCTCCTTTATATTTCAGGTGGTTGCAAGTTTTTCTGTTCGTGTAAGTTTTGTGATGTCAAGCAACAAATCGCAGGAGCAAACACTCTCTGTTGCAGTACTTTGCCAGGAAGACTCGTTGGCAACGCTGCCGAAGTTGGTAAGTTTGTACAGTTTTGGATGTTTGCACTGAAAAATTGACTGTATTGTACGTTTTAAAGATCTTAAATTTCAATATTATTTTACACCGTTTATTCCTTTGGAATACAACTAATGTTCTCTTCGAAACATATATCGAAAGTAAAAGAATCTGAATAATATTTGCGTTCAACTCCATTTATTTACTTATTCTATACAAATTACTGCACATTAACCCAGAGTTTCTACCTTCGAATAGGTCACTACATCCTTGTTACTTGCGTGAATGTTGCTACCCTGATAACTGTTTATTGAATTTTCCGTGTTAACTGTAAACAAAGGATAATTCATTCATCCATTTACACACACACACACACACACACACACACACACATATATATATATAAACGACTTGAGATATTCGTTCTGCCTTTGGTTTTGATTTTTCCTCAAATATAATATCAATATAGTATAATATATATACAGACATACTAGAATGAAAAATGCGAGCGAAGGATAAGAATATTCTTAAGTATTTAATAAACCTTGGAAAATACAGGACAAGAAGTAAGCTAATGAAAATTTATACAAATCCCTTTCAAACGGTATAGATTACAATTATGAAGAAATTTGCGGGGAAAATTTTTTCGGGGATTTTCCCCATTTTTTTAAGCCACAGCCTTTGAAATGATGGGGCCGGGGGAAGAGGCATCTTTGTATGAAAAAGTTCTGAAAACTCTTGTTTTTTGCACCCCCTCCCTCATCATACCACTCCGGACATATTCTGGCCAATTTCATTTTTTTGGACTTCAAGACAATGGGAAGAGCATTTTTGGTAAAAAAAAGTAAAACAAAAATTGTTACTATTTTCAGAGGGAAAGTGAGTTATTTAAGGGTGATTTGGCTGTTGTTTCTAGCACATTCAAAGATAACCCTCCTCGTTTATTTAGCACTCTCGCATGTATTGATGTTTTTCAATATTTCCCCCCATAAATACATTTACATACTATAAAAAAGAAAATTTGAGAAATTAGGAATTTTTTGCAACCCCACTCCCTGTCCCCGATTGTCTCTGTTTAGAAATTAAAATATTGGAGAGCCTAAGAAGTTCATTGCTGGCATTTATCCACAGTGATTTAAAAAAATCACGGAGATGTACTCGCATAGCAGGTGACTTGATCTGAGATTGTGTGCTGAAACAAAAACAATGACAGCGTAGATGTTTGTAAGCCATTCAAGAAATTTTCATTCAATAAATAATGTTTTTACTTTATGAATACATTAATAGAATAAACGATCGGTTTTCCAACTAGCGAAGGAAAACTTAAAAGACAAAGTGAGAGACTTTGCAAATGAAAATGGAATACTCTGCAGTGAATACGATGACTGTTTAAATATGTGAAGAATTATACGCAGTGAATGTAATGAATATTTAAATTTGCGAGAAATTGGAGTTAAAAAAATTCGAATTAACTTGTCTTTAGGCTAGGCTGAATTTACTTGTCTCCGTGCTAAACCAACAATAACCATATATAACGATGGTAATGTGTCAATTCATTACTGCTGTTTCCAACGAATTTCTTAATTGATCAATGAATACACGAATTATACAATTAAGTATATTTTAAAGAATTTCAATTCCTCAGCATGTGCATATTTAGTGATTCCATGATCGACGCTGGTCGCAGAATGAGTTTACCAAATCAAATGGTTTTGTAGGAGGGCAAACTTATTCTGTGACCAGCAGAATTGACACCTATCCATCGTTTGTCATTTATTTATTTACAATTCACCTCTCTCGGAACATGCCCCTCTCGTGTTCCGAAGTATATTATGAACCATACATATTTAATATAATGTGTGTTTCTCATTTAGCCCAATAGTTGATGATATTCTCAGTTGGGTTCATTAATTGTAAACATAACCTGACTATCTTTCTGCCAGTGCTTCTCTACCAATGTTTTTATTCATCTGTAATTGCTGTGGATGCATTTTAATTCTGACCCAACCGGGTGCCTTAACATTTAAGTGCTTTATTCACCTGAATCTTAATGTATATATATATATATATATATATATATATATATATATATATATATATATATATATATATATATATATATACACATTATGCATACATACATACCTCTGTATGCATATACTTATTTTAACGTTTACTTTTATGTCACATTACATACACATGCACACACACACGCACACACAAACACACACACACACGCATATATACATAGTTACACTTCCCATTTTGCTTTATTATTTCATAACAACAACAAATCACTCTTCAACTTTTCATCGTAAATATCTTGAGATGAAATTATAAACAATCAGATTACACTAATTTAGCAAATTTATTATCTTAACAACTAAACACTCTTCAACTTTCATCGTAAATTCCACAGGGCGAATTTATAAACAACAAATTTATTATCTTAACAACTAAATACTCTTCACCTTTCATCGTAAATCTTTTCGGAAATTATAAACAAATTTATTTATTATTATAATAATTTATTTATTGTTATAACAAATCAGTCTTCATCCTAAATCGCTCTGCTTAGTTCTCCTGAGAAAAAAAATCCTTAATCTGTTGGATGCTAGCTAAGCCGACTTTATAATAGAAGAAATCTTTAAGAAAGGAAATAGTCAAAATGATAACAAATTGGCTAATTGAAGTATTCCATATGGATTTATCGGTTTGGAAGCAGGGCGAGAGAGTTCCTTTCAGCAATGTAATTGTGAAGCAATCCGTAGACCAATGGCATGAAGTGAAAGAAAAAAGAACAAGAACGTAGTCATTTGTTTTTATGCCATTGTGAAGCCATATATGAGTCTGTGTGATAACATATTACAAAATGCTGATGCAGCAAGTAGAGACAAAGAAACCAGCAATCAAGTTTTCCCCGGGATTTGTAAAACATCAGCACGGAGAAACCAACGTCCTACTTGAGCATCATGTCATGAAAGCACACATGACCTTGACAGATTTCAGCACCATCTCTCTAAGAAACAGTAAAGAAAACAGAACTGGTCAAATTGAAGTTACCACTGTTACAATAGGGAAAGCAGAATAGTCGTCTTGAAGATGCAATAAATGTTTACAAATTTTAGCAACAAGGCCAGCAATTTTATGAGCAGGGATAAGCCATATCATCGATACCTCGAAAGAATGAAAAGAATGAAATTCAACCTCGGTGGCATTTGAACTCAGAAGAAAAGCCAGAAGAAACATCACTGAGCATTTTTACCTGGCGCGATAAAGATTTTGCCAGCTCCCCGCCTTCAGGTAGATCTATTAATAAGCAACATAAAAGACAAAGGAGAGAGACCAAGACTAAAAGCAAACGAAAAAATGAATATAACTGGGCAACAGGAACAGAATGACCGAAGCCAAAACTACTCGAAGGTGCTAAGTAAAAGGTATCTGCTGACACGGAGAGATAGGAGCAACTGCCACTTTGCTCAATTTAAGCCGTGTCAGAGTGGTGCTCAAGGTATCAATCGCTCCCTACTAAATCAACAAGATAGGAGAAAACAAACGATGTCCACAATCCAACGAACACCGGCAGTAAAGCTGGAGAACGAACCACTTGAAAGAGACAAACTGTTTATCATCTGCATCCACAATTGTTCAATATACAAATGCTGTATGAGCTGCAGGCGGCTGTGCCACATACTCTTTGAAGTGTGCTATATATGAAGGCACATGGCTCAGATTGTGAATTCGATTTCTGGAGTGGTTTGTCTGTTGTGTTCTTGAACAAGATACTTTATTTCATGTTGCCCTAGTTCATTCAGCTGTAGAAATGAGTTGCGATGTCATTGGTGCTAACCTGAATTGGCCCTTACCTTTCCCTTGAAAAACATCAGTGACATGGAGAGGGGAGGCTGGGAGGCTGGTATGCATGGGCAACTGTTGGTCTTTCACAAACAACTTTGCCTGAACTTGTGCCTCTAGATGTAATCCTTTGGTTATTCATGACCAAAGGGAGTCTTTACCCTTTACATGAGATGGTGTAACAGCCGGCATGGCTACAAACGTAATTGAGCCAAAGTGTTGCATGCCCTCTCACAAAGCCATCACAGGTAATAGTTCCAGGATGGCTGTCACTGTTACCAAACTGAACCAAACAAGGCACCAATTTTACTATCAAACATCAGAGGCCTGTTACAGCTCAGCAGCAAAAGCAAAATTCGATACATGAGATATTTTCTGCATACAATCAAGTAATATTTATAACACTAAGTGAAACACAGCTCTCTATAGACATAGTTAATGCAGATACATATATTAGAGTTACATATATTAGAGTATCCCGCCTTTCGTACAGACAGAAACGAAAATGGCCATGGGTAGAATCACCATGTGCATCGGCAAAGATACCATGTTCTTACCCTTGCTGCATCATTCATACTGAGTTTGTGACGCAGTTATAGTATATATAAAGCAGCCCGATATCTTAATATGTATGGGGAAGACCTGACCTGAATATGAGAAAAGAAGGACTAATAATCAACACGTTAAAGTGTAACGTTAGTGATGACAAGGTCTTGGTGTCAGTGCATATACTTTATTGCTACGTTATTACAAGGCTTCATGCAATATAGGCAGAGTCAGTATTATATGAACATTGTGTTTTACAGGAACCGAAGGTCTTCGATAGACAATTGATAATTAGGCTGAATTTCCATATCGCAGTATGGCCGCGTTGATTCTTCATTCATCTCTGGGTTGAGTACGGAGTGTGAAAACAGCTATTAGATGAATCGCACTGGTTTGAGTATGAAGGTGTGAAAACAGAGCTATGAGAGAGAAAATTCACCCGCGACTGATTCAACGAAATCCGAATTACTTTTGCCTTTCCGCACTAAAAGCTTCTGCATTTAAGATCTTCGTTGAAGGAAAGTTCTAGAATTTATCACGTGAGCAGAAATTTGTGATCAAATGAGAAAGGGGTCTGTGATTGGAAACGGAGTTGAAAACAACTATCATAAATTTACACCTGTTGCGTAACTTCACTTTACCCAACATCAAACAATCCGAAGGCTACCAAATATGAGAAATGTCATGTCACAAACAAAATCAAGCACAATTTCAATTCGATTTCACTAAAATGATATTCATGGAACAAATAGTACAGTATCCGACCAGTGGCAACAATATCTTGGATTTATGCTTCGCTAATAGCATGAATCTCATCCGCAAATGTTAAGGTATCACCAATGTTTTTCTCAGACCATAGCATAGTAAAACGAAGAATCTATAGTCGAATGCAAATCGGAGATACATACCATAGAGGAAGTAACTGTGAAAGCACGCCAATGGTGGTATTTTAGCATGGTTGCTACATCTTTAGGCTGAAGTAAACTTTTATTAAAGCTGAAAACAGCTTTACAAGCTGTTACTCAGAATTTCACGTTATCATACTTCAGCCAGAAGTTGTAGCAGCCATGCTAGAATGCCACCGTTGGAGTGATTACTCATTGATTTCATTATTTCCGGAACCCAATGTACATGTTTGGTTTAGGTGAATGTGGTAGCCTGATATTTGCATCTGTACGTGTGTGTATATATATATATATATAAATATTTATATATATAATCAAAATTAGTAACAAGTATATCCAGAGGTAATGCAGTACGATCGTTTCAAGCAACTCCATTTAATTGAACAATGTAACCATTACTTCAATTTAAATGCAAAGCAATCCTCAGCTGCATAAAGACATAGAATTTAATTAAATTAAAACAGATGGACACATTAGTATAATTTTACCTAAAATCTCCAAGAAGGTAAGGAGATAGACAAAGAACATGCTGCCTTCACTTCAGCTTAGAAGCTACTAAGGTATCAGGTATCAGGAAGAATGACTTGTTACAGATTTTATTTGTCACTGTTATATGGGGTCAGTTTTAATTTATAGATTAGTTATATCAAATCTTTGTATATCTAAGGCCGAGGGAACAAGGAGGGTTGTCTGTTAGGAATAGGGCTGGGGGATTCAACAGAAATCATAGTGGGTATAGTCATAAAAAAACTTTCAAGATTTATATATATATATATATATATATATATATATATATATATATATATATATATATATATATATATGTGTGTGTGTGTGTGTGTGTGTGTGTGTGTGTTTATATAGTTTGTACACACATATATAATATATGTGTGTATATTAAACATATACACACATACACGTATAATTACATTTGCATATATATATGCACGCAACTTCGTCGTCTACATCATTTCTACATTCGTACAGTTCTTTATAGAGTAGTGTTGTGTAAAAGATTTATCCTTTTCTGTTTAGCTATTTGGCACTTTTTAGATTTGTTTGAATGAATTTATTTTTATTTCGGTATTTCAAACTTAGACACCTCTTTAATTTAATGATCTAGTATAAAAGAAAGTATTTGTTTCCTTACAGTGGTCGCAGAAATGTGAATGAAGTTGGTATTTGTCGCTGAATTTTAGATTAGTTTATATCATAACTACCAGTGGTCTTAATTTTAAAATTTCATACGGTATTTCTGTTCAATATCACAGCGTTCAACCAATGTTTTGAATAATGGTTCTTGCATCGGCTTTTCTTATCCCAAAATAAGACTTAGTCTATTGTATATAATCTGTGACTACCACCGTGATTGGAGGATAAACCATTCACATTTGCAATATTTACATAACACAAAGGCGGTGAGCTAGCAGAAATGTTAGCACGCCGGGCGAAATGTTTAGTGGTATTTCGTCTGTCTTTACGTTTTGAGTTCAAATGCTGCCGAAGTCGACTCTGCTTTTCATCCTGTCAGGGTCGATAAATTAAGTACCAGTTGCGTACTGAGGTAAATCAAATTGACTGTCCCCTTCCCCCCAAATTTTGTGCCTTGTGCCTAGACTAGTAAAGAATATTTACTTAACGCAAGGCGGCGAGCTGTCTGAATCATTAGCTTAGCGGCATTTCACATGTTTATGTTCTGAATTCAAATTTCTAAGAAATCAACTTTGCCTCTCATCCTTTCGGGGTCGGTTAAATAAAGATCAGTTTAGCACTGAGGTCGATGTAATCGACATATTACCTGGCCCAAAATTGCTCGCCTTCAGCAAACATCTGAGACCAATTTGTACTTAACGGTCTTGGCCCCTTGGATTGGCAGTTGTAATTGTTTATGGTCTTTTGTATGTTCACAATCATTTAATGACTTACTAAGTGGCTGGACGTATCCTAGATTAAACTTTCAGATACATGTACGTATACATACCTGTGTATATTTACAGAAACACGCACACATGCAAACAAACACACCCAAACATATGTATTGCTAGATAGATAATGCTATAAGTGTTCTCAGTTATATTAAAACAAAGACAACCAACCAATAGGTAATTACTATGATTTTGTTTTCAACTACTTCACCATTAAGGTGGTGGCAGCCGATTCAAACTTCTATGTGTGTATGTATATAAACATCTGTGCATGTGTGTGTGTAGATGTATGTATTTATGTATACGTATATATATATATATCATTCACTATACTTAGGATTTAAAGCAGAGCTACTATTAGTTTTATGCTACAAAAACAATCGTGGGACGAGCTTGTACAGCCTGCTTAGTGTTTCCGAGCAATCTTTCAAATATACATGAATGGTCTTTATTTAAGAAATCGAGAAAGGACGCTGTTTTTTTAGAAACCACGAGAAAGGACAAAAGGAAGGAAAAAGAAGAAAGTGGAATGAGAAAAAATTAAGAAGAAAATTAAGAGTTGCGTCACTTTGGACTGTTTGAAACAGGATTAATAAGCTAGGTGTAAATTAATTCAATGGGAAAGTAAAAAATTGTGAGACCATATGCTTAATCCGGAGAGGGTGGTGTGGTCCAGTTCAATAACAGAAATTTATCCAGATGTAAATATTTAATAAAAATTTCAGATCTGGAATTTAGTAGATCAGTGGAGCTCTAAAATCTAAAAAGAATATGAGATCTCTCGGCTAAACAGAGTCTGCATTTCTTTGATCCATTACCATATATTGTTGATCATTCTACAATGCTCTACTTGATGAGGTGTTGTATGTAGTTGACCTTCAAGTTGCGGATATAACTAGCTAACTTCGTAGGTTTCTTACACATGTCGGAAAGAAGACTGGTAGCTAGTGTACCTTTTATTAAAATCCCTTTCGCATATACCAATGTTCTTTTGTTTTGAGCTTCCTTATTTGGCAGCATTGCTAAGACTTCAGTTTCACTAAGTTTAGTATACAAGCTGTTACTCAGAGTTTCAGGTAATAGTTCATCAGACAGTTTCGATAATACATACTAGTATTATCACAACTGTCTGATGAAAGGTTATGTGAAACTGTAACAATCCTTGTAGTTTTCTTTCGACTGTAATAAAAATGTATATAAAAATGTATATATATATATATATATATATATATATATATATACATACATGAACGGCAGTGCCTCAGCATGGCCGCAGTTCTCGCATTTAAACTAGTAAAAGGATATATATATATATATATATATATATATATATATATATATATATATATATATATATATATATATATATATATATTTATATATATGTGTGTGTGTGTGTGTATGGATGTAATATTTATACAGTACGCTTATTTTTATACGTGTACACGCACCTATATGATTTGGACTTACATTTACAATTTTATGTGTGTTTGTGTGTGTGTACATATATACACTCACAGTTAAACATAAACCTACACTCATACACGTAGTTATATAAAAGCACACACACACACACACACACATTACCAAGTGATGAAAATCCACTTTTTGCAGTCTCCTTCATCTAAGACAGACCATAAACTATAACAAAAGTAGCTGCCAATGATGTTGAAAGATATTCTATAGAAATGCTGGCAAATAAATTGCAGAATGCAATATTTTATCTCTAAAACTTAGTCTTGTCTTTTTTTGGCTGCCATATTTTTCTCTTTTCTACATCGTCTTTCCTACTTCTTCGACTGTCTTGAAGCATTTTGTTGTTTTCCTTCTTTGTGTAGTAAGTCTTCTTGTTCTTGTTCTCCTTGATTTACTTCTTCTTCTTCTTCTTCTTCTCCTTCTTCTCCTTCTCCTTCTTCTTCTTCTTCTTCTTCTTCTTCTTCTTCTTCTTCTTCTTCTTCTTCTTCTTCTTCTTCTTCTCCTTCTTCTTCTTGCTGTTCTTTATCTCTTTTACCTTGTTTTGGTTTTCGTCTTTTACTTCTGTTTTGGTAATTCCTCATCTTCTTTGCTTTTGTCTTTCTTCCTAGTCTTCATTGTAATTCTTCATTATGCTTTCGCCCTCCGCTTCTACATTCTCTCTCTCCCCCTCTGCCCCCCTCTCAATCTCTCTCTCTCTCTCCCTCCTCAAAGTAAAGATTTTCCATAAAGAAGATATAAATGAGGAGTATGCTGTTGTTACCGTATCCTTGCTCAAACAGGCAGATTGAGCAGTTCTAATCCTCTCTCAATAAACTGGAATAAGGTGTCTGATGTTACAAATCCCTTTATCCCTACATCATACCTTTCTCCTGCTGTTATCCCCTACTAACAATTTACTTTTACTATATTTATAGTTTTATTTCACACTTCAATACCCCAGTTAAATTCCTTTCATTTGAAATAGAATTTTCTTGTTGCTATTTTCATTCATCTCTTCTCCGAATAAATAATTACCCATGGAAAAACATCAGGAGCAAAATTAAGGAAAAACACATGTAAATGGTATATATCAGGTCGTTCGGAAATTCTTCAGTGTTTTTTAAGGATGGAAATAAATGAAATTTATTTGTATTACGATAATTTTTATTGATCAAAGTAATCTTTATTTTTGTTGAAGTCCATCAACACGGTAGCTTCAAAATTCCATCTATGTAGATCTAAGCTGTCTTGGAGAGGAAGAAGTTAACAAGGTGGCTTTTGATTGCATTAGAATTAGAATCATTAAATGATGTTCCGTTGAAGAAATTTTGCAGTGACTTGAACAAATGAAAGTTATAAGGGCGCAATATTGGGCGAGTATGGTAGATGCGGTAAGAGATCAAACCCAAGTTCATCCAACAACTGGGTAGTCAAAGAGAAATGAGGTGTGGCGTTGTCTAAGAGAAACAAAACCCTTTGCCTGTTGGCTAGTTTTGGCGATTTCCTCTCAGCAGTACACAACGGAATTGGTGGTCTAATTGTCTGAAATTATCTCAAAATAGATATTGGTTTTGAAATCCCAGTTTACACAAAGCACAACTTATATTGCACGAATACTTAACTTTGGCAGTTGTTTGATGGATTCTGAAGCAAACACCAGGATCGTTCCACACTGTCGTATCGAAAACAATCCATTTTTTCATCTGCACTCACAGTCGCTTTAATAATTATTGCTTCATTGTGTTTGAATTGCCTGTTGCAGATAGAATGCCGATCCACGTTGCTTTTCCTCAAACTCCCACGTCGTGATTGTTGGGTTCACTCCAATGTTTACCTTCAAAGGATTGTCATCCAACTCTGAAGGTCTTCCTAAGCTGAATCCTCCAGGTTAAAATTTTAGAAACCATTTCAGAACCATTGATTTACCAACAACACCTTCACCTAATGACTTCCCAAATGGCTTTACACGTTTTTGTAGCATTTTAGTCCTTTCTAATAATGAAAAGCATTACCTGCCAAAAAGAAAACTTTTGGTTAACCATTGCCAAACTCGATAAAGGCTGATTAAACTAAGAGAAAGACTGATTTTTTGTGAGAGATGTAACCAGTAGATAACCACACCGCAAATGCTGCTGGCATGACAGTCGTACCTACATTACATGCTATATGAATTGTTTAAAGACACAATTGTCGTTGAAAGAAAAATGCTTAACTGCATTTCGTCCGTCTTTACGAGCTGATATTGAAAAGTTTCCCCGACTAGTTCTGTAGCGCGCCAACAGATGGCAGCATACGGTAACATGCACAGTGAGAGCTAGCAGTGATCTTTATGAGGCAGTGTGCCGAGTGATAACTTGTGAAATTTGCATTTTTCTCATCACGTGTATGCTGTAGTCTGCGATTTTGTGATGGACAGGAACAAAGAGCCAACGTGAAGTTTTGCGTTAAACTTGGGATGTCAGCTACAGAGGCATTGAGCATACTTCAGCAAGCTTGCAGCGATGAGGCAATGAATCGTATGTAATATTTGGAGTGGTACGGGCGCTTCAAAAGTAGAAGGATGTCTCTAGAAGACAATGAGCGATCTGGAAGACCTGGCATGAGTGTCACCTTCAGAAATGTTGTATTGTGCTTTGAGAATTCATCCCTTAGTGCCAAACCGTCAATCGAGAGTTCAACTGCAATGTTTTGAAGTGCCTGAGGAAAGACATTCGACAAAACTGACCAGATCGGTGGAGTGCAAAGAATTGTATTCTTCACAACAACAACGCACAGTGTCACCGAGTTCTCCTCACTCGTGTGTTTCTCGTGCAAAAACAACAGGGTATCACTTCTGCATCCACCCTATTCGCCAGATTTAACACCAGTGGATTTTCATCTCTTACCCAAGATGAAAATGCAGGTTCAAAGGTCGACATTTTAACACTGTTGTTGAGATCAAGAGTGAATTGCAGAAAATCCTCGACGCGCTTGCGGAAAACGACTTCCAGATGGGATTGCAAAACGTGGACGGAACACTGGGACCAGTGTATTGCTGTGCAAGGCGACTATTTCGAGAGAGATAATATAAAAAATTGGGTAAATAGGTTATTTTTGTTATTAAACATAACTAGTCCAGGAACTTTGTGATACCACCTCATACGTACTGAGTTCAGATTCCGCTGGGATCGACTTTGCTTTTCATCCTT
>NC_142948.1:15293907-15314276 GCF_046866305.1 Octopus bimaculoides | reverse complement strand
TATCATTATCATTATTATTATTATTATTATTGTTCAGGCCACTGCTTGGAATCGAACTCGGAATCTTGGGGTTAGTAGCCCGTGCTTTTAGCCACTACAACTCGGAATCTTGGGGTTAGTAGCCCGCGCTCTTAACCACTATGCTATTTTACCCACTGGCATATGACGTAGTGGTTAAGAGCACGGGCTACTAGCCCCGAGATTCCGAGTTCGATTCCAAGCAGTGACCTGACCAATAACAATAATAATAATAATGATAATAATAATAATAACATCGAAAAAAAAAGTACCTTAGGAATGAGAACCTATGTTCAAAATTTCCCCAAGACACCTGAAGAAGGCTGGAGGGTATATCAGCCGAAATGTTGTGTTAACAACAAACAAGATGAGGACAAATATCCGTCAAATGTAAATAATGTAAATAATGTACATAATTCCGCATCTCTTCAATATAGAACTATGTTATAACTAATTTAGTGAAGGTTTATACAATGACTGGACCTGCACGAGGGGACTATTTTGAAGGAGAAGATGTTAAAACTTAGGTATATGAGTTATTTTCGTTAAACATAACTAGACAGGGAAATTTTTGAAACTACTTTGTATAATGTAACATATATAGTTTGTTGTAACTGGTGAAACGTAGGGGGCTACGTTGGCTGGAATAATGGAAGCACAGATGTCAACAACGACAGCAATAACACCAACAACAACAGCATTTCTATTGCTTTTCACACTCAGACGGAAGATTAGACGTAAAACATTGTTTCTATACTTTCGTTAATTGAACTCAGAGAAATTTCTTATGAATGCTCCTATGAAAGATCTATCTGGATGAGGAAGTAAGAAAAAAAAAAAAAACTATTTTTACACGCAATGCAGATTTTGTCGATTTCAACACTGAAAGGATTGAGTAATTAAAAGGGATCTACGGGTTGTCATTTCGTTATTCAGTGCTTCCAGCTTGCCAATCTAAATTCCAATTCCCATTGCATATTCTGTGATTCGCTAATTCCTCTTACATGAAATTGTACATGAAATCTTTGGTCTTTATTCCTGCTGCAACTTGTTTGTTCAGACAATTGGACTGTACAATGTCATGACATGTGAGAAGGAAGGAGGATTGAGTGGGGATGAGGTGAGGGGGAACGTCTTCAGTTTCAGAATTGTGTTGCGGCGCTAAACTTACCCAAATTTCTGTCCTTTCAAAATCAAAGTCAACTTGATTAACTACATAAATTTGTATCGTACACAAAAGCAACTGGGAATTCTCATATGCTTACAAAAGAATATGTATCAACGTGAAATTTAACAGCAACAACTACAACAACAACAATGATAATAATCCTTTCTACTATAGGCACAAGGCCTGACATTCTGGGGGAAGGGACTAGTCGATTATATCGATCCCCAGTATTTTAACTGGTACTTAATTTATCGATCCCGAAAGGATGAATGGCAAAGTCGGCGCCAGCGGCATTTGAACTCAGAACGTAAGGACGGATGAAATGCCACGCAGCATTTTATCTGACGTGCCAAAGATCCTGTCAACTTACTACTACTACTACTAATAATAATAATAATGATTTCAAACATGCTGGGGGACGAGACGAGTCGATTATTATCGATCCCCAGTGTTCAACTGGTACTTATTGATAGTAATGATAACAACACCATCAACAATAATAATAATAATCATCATCATCATTATTATCATTATTGAGTGAGAGAGCAGCACATGCCATCAAAGTGACACGGGTAAAATATACGAAACCCAGTATACCCACCATGACTACCCGCCTGATAAGGATACGTCAGGCATATGCATCACAACCATATGTGTGCGACATCTTGATCTTATATCAAGATAAACAGCGCATGACCTCGCATGTGGAGCTCAGTTAGAATTTTCTTCAGGTTGTATAGCCCATCCCATGCATATATACCTTGAATAAGGGTTGCTTAAGGACGTGGAGCGAAACACCAGCAGAGGTGAATTATTCAAACCCCAAAGAATTCCTCTCAACACATGGCTATGATGCTCCCCTACTACTTCTGTTCGTGATCAGAGATGCACATATTGTCATCCACTAAGGGACATGCTCAACTGGTTAAGGTCAAGCAACTGACAAGCAAATCTGTTGTATGGAACAGAATTTTCGCTGTAGGCCATCTTTTATACCAGGACAAAACAATATACCTGATAACACTTCCAATAAGTTAAGATCAGAAGCCACGAGAGCCACTGCCTGGTATTGCATCCGGGCATTTATTATTATAATCACCACCATCATTATCATTATTGTCATTGTTATTATTATTATTATTATTATTATTATTATTATTATTATTATTCAGGTGGGGAGTTGGCAGAATCATTGACATATCGGATAAAACGCTTCTGATGTCAAATTCCGCCGAGGTCGACTTTGCCTTTCATCCGTTCGGGGTTGATAAAATAAAGCACCCATCAAACAGTGGGGTTGATGTAATCGACTTTGCCCCCTCTCCCGAAGTTGCTGGCCTTGTGCAAAAATTTGAAATTATTATTATTATCATTGCTGAAATAAGCTAAGATGGAATCAATGATTAGATGTTGTGTTTTAGTGTGTCCATTACTATTTAATTTTTTAGGAGTGAAAGTTTGGCAGACAGCAGAGAATAGATTTATATTCAGACTGGTGAAGAGTATCCGTACATATTCGTTCGGCTTGTTAGAAATAACAGCTCCATTTCTCTCAAATTAGACTCTATTATTATTACGAAACGAAAATCACACAGGATTCTTTTATTCCCTTATTCTTTTATTTGTTTCAGTTATTTGACTGTGGCCATGCTGGAGCATCGCCTTTAGTCGAACAAATCGACCCCAGGACATATTCTTTGTAAGCCTAACATTCTATCGGTCTCTTTTGCCTAACCGCTAAGTTATGTATACAACGGGCTTCTTTCAGTTTTAGTCTATCCACTCACTCCAGTAAATCCCCTCACAAGGCTTTGGTCAGCCCGAGGCTATAATAGAAGACACTTGCCCAAGATGTCACACAGTGGGACTGAACCCGAAACCAATGTGGTCGGGAAGCAAGCTTCTTACCGCATGTTGTTGTTGGAACTCCGTCGCTTATGATGTCGAGGGTTCCAGTTGATCCGATCAATGGAACAGCCTACTTGTGAAATTAACGTGCAAGTGGCTGAGCACTCCACAGACATGTGTACCCTTAACGTTGTTCTCGGGGATATTCAGCGTGACACAGTGTGACAAGGCTGGCCCTTTGAATTACAGGCACAACAGAAACAGGAAGTAAGAGTGAGAGAAAGTTGTGGTGAAAGAGTACAGCAGGGTTCGCCACCATCCCCTGTTGGAGCCTTGTGGAGCTTTAGGTGTTTTCGCTCAATAAACACTCACAACGCCTGGTCTGGGAATTGAAACTGCAATCCTATGACCGCGAGTCCGCTGCCCTAACCACTAGGCCATTGTGCCTCCCCTTACCGCATAATCATGCCTTATAAAAGTAGGTAGTCGTAAATACATTATAGCTGAATGAAAAATAATGTGATGGGCACAGGAGGAACGTCTTTGATTAATTGGTGTGGTCAACCATTTGCTCGATCAATAAGTGTACTTGATCATGAATCAAGATCTTTGATCAATAGTTCGGTTCGATCAGAGCTGAACAAAAACATCATAAACTTGAGGCTCAGCTTAAACCACAAAATTGACGACGTAAGCAATATTACTTTCCATAACTTTGTTATCACCAATCGCTTCTTATCTCCCCCACTCCCTCACTGCATTGTCCTTTCCTTCTTTTTTCTTCTTTCAATTTTTCTTTTTTTGCCTCTTATCTCGCTCAACCTAGCTTTGATGTCATTCTAAAGCATATTTTCGAAACTTTTATCTTGTATTTTTTAAAAATCTTATATCACATTTTATGCGTTAAAGGTCAACGATGGCCAAATGCTGACCTTCATGTTTCCACCACGATCAGCTCTCTCTTCTTCAGTCCCAACTTTATATTTCGCTGCTATTATAATTCCCATGTACTTCGTTCTTCTTTCTTTCGTAAGTTAATTTCATTCAGTAATATTCATACGTGTTTTATTTTCTGTTTATATCGATATATTCTTGAGGTTTTCATATTTTTCCCCGTTTTGGTACATTACATTCTAGCATTGGGTATTTAATGATCTTTCTTTCATCGTATCTCAACCTAGATATTCTCGGGCAACCACTTATGGTCCTTTCTACATGGTCACATGACCACTTAGATAGCTCAAGAGAGCAGACAATCTTCCCTCAAGTCACATACTACTCTTGTATTAATATAGGAAAAAACCCCTAAAAAAAGTAGCCCTAGAAACTATTAAAAAACTATAAGAAAAAACATGTTACGACTAAAGTGACTTTGATCATAAGTCGACTCGATTACGGTTGACCTGAAACAAAGCAACAAACAGCAACAACAACAACAACAACATCAATAACAAATATTCTCAACCATTTTCATTCCATTCCATTTCACCCAAACGGCTTTTCGTCCAACTTTGACAAGCTTCTATCTTCTCTTTCCTCCTCTGATCGTAATTACGTAACTCCTACTTTCACTCTCTCAATCTTTCATGTTTTTTTACCTACATTATTGCTTCTTACTACAGACAGCCTTATGAAAAGAAAGGAAAAAAATAAAAAAAGAAGCCTCTCCTTTTTTTTTTTCATAAAGGAATATTTCATAGTGCTACAGGAATGCTGTAAGTGTTTTTTAAACAAGTGTATATGCCGGCGTTTGGGAGGAAAGTAGAGAAAGAACGACATCGTCATTTACCAGAAGGGCAGAGAAACAAGATGACTTTTAATTTCTAAAATGAGTATAAAAACGCCAAGTAACAAGCACATAAAAAGAGAGAGAGAGAGAGAGAGAGAGAGAGAGAGAGAGAGAGAGAAAGGGAGAGGGGGAGGGAGAGTGTGGAAGACAGAGATAGAAATACATAGATAGACACGTATACATATAGGTATGATTGCACACAAACACGTACACAGACACACACACACACACACACACACACATATAGGTATATATCTATATCTACATCTATATCAATCTGTACCTCTCTCTCTCTCTCTCTATCAAGCTATCTAATTTATTTGTATATATATTGTGTATGTGTGTGTGTATATATATATATATGTATGTATCTATGTATAATATATACATGTGTGTGTGTATATATATATATGTATCTATGTATATATATATGTGTATATACATATGTATATGCATATACACATATATACATGTGTGTGTATCTATCTATCTATCTTTCTATCTCTCTCTCTCTCTCTCTCTCTCTCTATATATATATATATATATATATATATATACACACATACCTACACACATGTATGTGTCTATGCAGATGCGTGTGCGAATCAACGTGCATCTATTTACATACGAAGATTGCCCAAAAGAAGTCCATGCCTTGTCGAAGTTAAAAGGAAAAACTTAAAGAAAAAAGACTAACCGAAAGAACTATTGTATAAAGAAATTCCAATCTTTAAAAGGAAATTAAAGTCCTTTCAATATAATTTCCATTCCTAGTTACGCATTTCTCCGCCTGTTCATGCTAACAATAAAATGTAGATACATTCTCCTTTTTTTAGAATGGCATTTTCAAATATTTTAATTTTGTAATATTTATATAATACATTTAAACTTCTTTTCAATCGAGCAAAGAGACCAAAATTACGGATTGCTTGGGAGAGCAATGCTGCGACTGTAAAAAAGTATTCTAATGATGAATGAATACAGTTTAAATACAATTGCTAGGGGCTTGCATAGATTTGTTGTGAAACAGATTCCAATCTCAGTTTTCTTGAAATTTGCCAGACAATCTGTCGAGTATTTATTTGTACGGAGATGAATGAGTGCATTGGGTTTTGTATTATATATATATATATATGTGTGTGTGTGTGTGTGTGTGTGTCTGTGTGTGTGTGTGTGTGTGTATATATATATATATAGGTGTACACGTGGCTGTGTAGTAAGAAGCTTACTTCCCAACCACATGGTTCCGGGTTCAGTCTTACTGCATGACACCTTGACCTAGTGTCTTCTACTATAGGTTCTAGCCGATCAAAGCTCTGTGTGTGGATTTCATAGATGGAAACTGAAAGAAGCCCATCACACACACACACATATATATATATATATATATATATATATATATATATATATATATATATATACACATAATCATAAATATATAGGGATTGACAGTAACCTGCTTCTCCAACATACTGAGAATTCAGAAACAGCAGTCAAAGAACTACTGATTTCAAAACTACAAATTATTACTCCAGATTGATAGCGATATTTTTGATACACACAGAACAAAAAACAGTAGAGAAGAGTAAAAAACACTTGCCTTTAGTTAATTTAGTACAATTGTTTCACAGTTAAGAGTAAAATACTCTATTCTGATCTTCAGCTAAATATTCTAATAAATTTGTTAATGTCTAAATAACCCACGTTAATTTTGACCATGTGAACATCAATACCACGTGAGGAAGACGTTAAGAAATTTATCGGCCAGTAAGTTCAAAATCCCTCACCCTAATGAATTTCAATTCAGTGTGTATCAGAAATAGTCCCGCACAGGAAAGAGACTCGTACAAATTCCTGTGGTTAAACTATCCACCTTAGAGTTATTATTAAAATATAGATATGCAGGGCAGGGACTCGTCAATTAGTAATAAAATTAATAATCAACAATTTTGCCGGGTAGCTCAGTATGAAAAAACCTTCTTCGGTAAAAAACATTTATAATCATAAATATATAGGGATTGACAGTAACCTGCTTCTCCAACATACTGAGAATTCAGAAACAGCAGTCAAAGAACTACTGATTTCAAAACTACAAATTATTACTCCAGATTGATAGCGATATTTTTGATACACACAGAACAAAAAACAGTAGAGAAGAGTAAAAAACACTTGCCTTTAGTTATATACACATATATATATACACACACATATATATACACACACACACACACACACCCATATATACTCTATGTGTATATATATATGTGTGTGTGTGTATATATGCATATGTGTGTGTGTATATATATATATATATATATGTGCGTGTGTGTGTGTGTATATATACAGAATTTTGACAAAATAATGGAAACATCTTAGCCTCATAAATTTGAAATCTCTATAAAACCGTCAAAAGCTTGTTTATTTTTATGATTTTTGATTTATCATTAGTGTTGCTTAATATGTTTTGCTAAAATTGCTGTTTCATATATACTAGTATTATAACCAGATTTCATTTGGGTCTACTTGGGCCACAATTTAAAGATGAAGAATTTTGCCCTAGAGGCCACGCCTTTCAATTGAGCAAACACAACATTGCCATGCAAACTCCCCTATCATTTTTAACATAGGTGTGCAAATATTCAGGTCAATCCGACCACATTTACTAACACTTTTGCCTGCTCAACAGCTTGTGAGACAACGTCCATCCTTTTCAAAAATATATAGTAGATTATATATATATATATATATATATATATATATATATATATATATATATATATATATATATACATACACACTCTTTACTCTCTTTCTACTCTTTTACTTGTTTCAGTCATTTGACTGTGGCCATGCTGTAGCAGCGCTTTTAGTCGAGCAAATCGACGCCAGGACTTATTTTTTTGGCAGCCTAGTACTTATTCTATCAATCTCTTTTGCCGAACCGCTAAGTTACGGGGATGTAAACACACCAGCATCGGTTGTCAAGCGATGTTGTGGGGACAAACACAGACACACAAACATATACACACATACACACACACACATATATATACATATATACGACAGGCTTCTTTCAGTTTCCGTCTACCAAATCCACTCACAAGGCTTTGGTCGGCCCGAAGACACTTGCCCCAGGTGCCACGCAGTGGGACTGAACACGGAACCATGTAATTGGTAATCAAGCTACTTACCACACAGCCACTCCTATGCCTATTTAGGGTTAGGGTTAGGGTTAGGGTTAGGATATATATATATATATATATATATATATATATATATATATATATATAAAAAATTATAATACAGGGTATCTTAGAGATACTGCCACGCTGAAAAATAGCAGTCAAATCCTGACTCTAAAACCACAATAAATGTCCACATAGTATAATTTTAATTAATTATTACCTTTGATGGTTTTTATTCCCATGCTGGCCACTTGATAAGATCAATATTTTAAATATCGATCTTATCCTTTATATATATATATATATATATATATATATATATATATATATATATATATGTATGTATGTATGTATATATGTATATCATTTATCTTTTACCTTCTATCATTATACTGCAGCTATATTGGATCCCCGACTTGAAGAGTCGAATGAATCGATCTGAATACTTATGTTTTTAAAGCCAGATACTTATTCTATCGTACTCTTTTACCAAACCGCTACATTACTCGGATGTAAACACACTAACGCTGGTTGTCAAATGGTGATGGTGGTTGAATAAACCTAGATTCAAAGGCACACACACACACACACACATATATATACGACGTGCTTCTTTCAATTTCCATTTAACGAATCCACTCGTAAGTCTATGGTCGGCCCGAGGCTACAATTAAAGACACTGGTCCAAGGTACCACGAAACGGGACTGAACCTGAGATCGTGTATGTACATGCATATATCTATTCTTTTACCTTGTGTCTTTTACTTGCTTCAGTCACTGGACTGCAGCTATGGTGGGGAACCTATATTAGCAGTATAGTTGTAAAAATAGACACCAGTAATTAATTTAAAATTCTGGTTCTTATTCAATGGATAACTTTTGCCGAACCACAGAGTGATGTGGTAAACGATCAAACCATCACTGGTCATCAAATGGTAGTAGAAGGATACACTCAAACTCAGGCAGAGAGAGAGAGAGAGAGAGAGAGAGAGAGAGAGAGAGAGAGAGAGAGAGAGAGATTGCATGCAGCTCAGAGGGTGCTATACAAAGCAAAACAACCCTCCATACACACCGCACAGTAGCGGCATCAGCTGTCTCTGAAATTTCCTGAAGAAGAGGTCGTAATGATAGAAATATCAGTTTTGTGACTAGCATTATTTTCACTTTGTCATAAATTCTTTATATATATATATATATATATGTATATATATATATATATATATATATGCATATTGTATGTAAGTATATGTGTGTGTATTTATGTGTGTGTACGTGTTTGAGGGTGTGCATTATATATACGATAGAGAAACAGAAAGATCGGCAAAGTACAGTGAACATGCTGTAGAGAGTAAAAAAAAAACAACGTTTCGGACAGCGTTCTTCTTCACAGAAAAATTGAAAAAGTAGAAAGTCTGGCTGCAGCTGATAAGGAACGCGAGACTATTGGAATAAAGAAGAATAGAATGAGGCTGAGAAGCGGGCAAAATCGAGTGAGAGGTGGAAGGTTGAGAAGTGAGTCGAAGGATAATAATCCAGTATAATAGTCTAAAGTGTTCAATTTAAAATCTGCTGTCTCTCATTAATTTCTCTCCTGTTAACTTTTCCCTGAAGAAAGAATATTTCGAATGATGGAGTCTTCCATTCCCTACGGCTAATAATCTGTATTCTTTCTATCGCGTTTCCTTAATAAATCAAGTCTTGCTGACGCAGGTACTCACCAGTCTCTTCGGAGTCCGATCATATTATATATGTATATATATATATATATATAATATAGATAATATATAAATATATGCATATATCCTTATATATATGTACATGCCTACATGTATATGTAAACATACATGCATATATGGGTACAGGACATAAAAAAAAATTTAAAAAACCGTAAACACAATGAGAAACAAAAACAGAAAACGAGACATGCAACATAAAGAGTATACCCCTTCGTTAGTTGTCGCTTACACACACACACACACACACATATATATATATATATATATGTATGTATATGTGTGTGTACATATACAAACATATATACACATATATGTGTATCATCATCATCATCATCATCATCGTTTAACGTCCGCTTTCCATGCTAGCATGGGTTGGACGATTTGACTGAGGACTGGTGAAACCGGATGGCAACACCAGGCTCCAGTCTGATTTGGCAGAGTTTCTACAGCTGGATGCCCTTCCTAACGCCAACCACTCAGAGAGTATGTATATATATACATACACACACACATATATGCATATACAGGCATATATGCGTGCGTGTGCGTTTATATGTGTACACGTGTGTATATTTGTATGTATATACACATACATACATATGTCTATGCATGTATGTATATGTTTATATTCATAAGCCCGGTTCCCCAGTGTCAAATGCGTGTAACTGAAGGAGGAGAAAGTCAGATAGACAGGCAGGCAGACAGACAGATATATGGCCAGAACGAGAACGTTAAAACTTAGTGCACATGCACAGCAGAGTTCATAAGTCAGTCTTTGATAAGCAGCGTTACTCTACCTACATTAGCTTCGTTACTATGACAACAGTCCAGGTACTTATTGATCAGACCTCATGTGTGTGTAATCTTTTTTATGTGTTTCAGTCATTTGACTGCGGCCATGCTGGAGCACCGCCTTTAGTCGAGCAAATCGACCCCTAGGACTCATTCTATCGGTCTGTTTTGATGAATCGCTAGGTTACGAGGATGTAAACACACCACCATTGGTTGTCAAGCGATGTTGGGGGGACAAACACAGACACACAAACATATACACACACAAACATATACACACACACACATATATATATACATATATACGACGGGCTTCTTTCAGTTTCCATCTACCAAATCCACTCACAAGGCTTTGGTCGGCCTGAGGCTATAGTAGAAGACACTTGCCCAAGCATTACACTACACCGTAATTAAGAACAGGAAACAATGCTACATGAGTTGATAATACTGTTATTCCTATATAGAATTCCTCCCAAAACTAGAAGATTAACTCTAGAAGTTTTCTTTATATTAAATTACAAATCCCAAATCAACAAACAGCTACAGCATACTGGAAAGAAACTATGAATATAAGCGGGTTTTGAGAGTTAATCAATATTAAATCCAATGTTGACGATTTTGTAAGTTACATCGTTCTCATCGTCTCTGACAGTTTATTTCAAAATACTGCAATAAGCCATCACTATTTACATTTTATTCACGATGTGAAGGTAGGAGGGACTCACAAACTAAGACAAAAAAATTAAAGCATATTTAAAGCACATACACACCGCCATTTCTTCAAAATGGTATGTATACATACATACTTACATATACATGTGTGTATGCGAACGTGCGTGCCTGTTTGTACTTTTTATTAAAGCCATTCCATTACCATTGTGTCTTTTTCCAGCCTGCAGCTTCTTCATCTTTGTAAGGCTGCATAGCCAATTTTATGAAATAAAGAAGCTTGCTTTCCAGCCACATGGTTCCAGGTTCAGTCCCATTACGTGGCACCTTGGGCAAATATCTATAGCCTTGGGCAGACCAAAGCCTTGTGGGTGGATTTGGTAGACAAAAACTGAGAGAAGCCCATCGTATATATGTGTGTGTGTGTCTGCGTTTATCCCCCACCATCGCATGACAACCGGTGTTGGTGTTTTTACATCTCCGTAACTTAGCGGTTTGGCAAAAGAGACCAATAGAATAAATACTAGGCTTACAAATAATAAGTCCTGGGGTCAATTTGTTCGACTAAAGGTGGTGCTCCAGCATGGTCGCAGTCAAATGACTAAAACATGTAAAAGAATAATATATATATAACCCAATGACTGGTGTAGCAGCACCATAGTAAACTGCTACAAAGGTAAAGGTGACACTTTAGATACTAATAATTACAGAGGCATCAAGCTGTTAGATCAGGTTATGAAAGTTACGGAGAGGGTCATAGCCCAACTAATTAGGGAGCAAATCAATTTAGATGAGATGCAGTTTGGGTTCGTGCTAGGTAAAAGCACCACTGATGCCATATTTCTAGTGAGACAGCTGCAGGAGAAATATCTAGCCAAGGATAAACCTCTGTACCTGGCCTTCGTTGACATGGAGAAAGCCTTTGACAGGGTCCCCCTATCCCTTATCTGGTGGTCAATGAGGAAACTTGGGATAGAAGAATGGTTAGTGAGAGCTGTGCGAGTCATGTACAGAGATGCTGTCAGTAAGGTGAAGGTTGGAAATGAGTACAGTAATGAATTCCGGGTAGAGGTAGGGGTCCACCAAGGTTCCGTCCTCAGCCCCCTCCTATTTATCATAGTCCTCCAGGCGATCACAGAGGAATTCAAGACAGGTTGCCCCTGGGAGCTCCTCTATGCTGATGACCTTGCACTAATTGCGCAGTCACTATCAGAACTAGAGGAGAAGTTTAAGGTGTGGAAGCAAGGACTAGAATCGAAGGGCCTTAGAGTCAACCTAGCAAAAACCAAAATCCTAATAAGTAGGAAGGTAGATAAAACACAAACCCCTTCAGGTAGATGGCCCTGCTCAGTATGCAGTAAAGGAGTAGGTAGTAACTCTATAAGATGTACCAGGTGCAAGCTATGGACACATAAGAGGTGCAGCAATATCAAAGGCAGATTAACTACAAAGTTACTTTTTGTATGTGGCAGATGTTCAGGTGCAATAAACACTGTAAACAAACAGGAAACAACTTCTATCTCTTTCCAGGGAGAAAAACTAGAGCTAGTTAATAGCTTCTGCTATCTGGGTGACCAAGTTAGTAGTGGGGGGGGGGTGCGCTGAAAGTGTAACTGCTAGAATAAGAATAGCCTGGGCCAAGTTTAGAGAGCTCTTACCTCTGCTGGCGACAAAGGGACTCTCACTCAGGGTAAAAGGCAGACTGTATGACGCATGTGTACGAACAGCCATGCTACATGGCAGTGAAACTTGGGCTGTGACTGCTGAGGACATGCGTAAGCTCGCAAGGAATCAAGCCAGTATACTCCGCTGGATGTGTAATGTAAATGTGCATACCCGTCAGAGTGTAAGTATCTTGAGAGAAAAGCTGAACGTAAGAAGCGTCAGTAGTGGTGTGCAAGAGAGACGATTGCGCTGGTTTGGACATGTGGTGAGATTGAATGAGGATAGCTGCGTGAAAAAGTGCCACTCCCTAACAGCTGAGGGAACCCGTGGAAGAGGTAGGCCCAGGAAGACCTGGGCTGAGGTGGTGAGGCAAGACCTTCGTACATTGGGCCTCACCGAGGCGATGACTACTGACCGAGACCTTTGGAAATGTGCTGTGCGTGAGAAGACCCGGCAAGCCAAGTGAGATCGTTGCCAGTGCCCCTGGACTGGCTCTTGTGCGGGTGGCACATAAGATGTACCATCCTGAGTGTGACCGTTGCCAGTACTGCCTGACTGGCCTTGTAGGGTTTTCGAGCGAGATCGTTGCCAGTGCCCCTGGATTGGCCCTTGTGCGGGTGGCACATAAAAGACACCATTTCGAGCGTGGCCGTTTTCGTGTGGGTGACACGTAAAAGCACCCACTTGGCGTTAGGAAGGGCATCCAGCTGTAGAAACTCTGCCAAATTAGATTGGAGCCTGTTGTAGCCATCCGGTTGCACCAGTCCTCAGTCAAATCGTCCAACCCATGCTAGCATGGAAAGCGGACGTTAAACGATGATGATGATGATGATGATGATATATATATATATATATATATATATATATATATATATGGTGATTGTCTACTCCTTATGCAGAGTTTGACCACCTCCTGTACCTACACCTCAGCACCATCATGGTTTCTGATGTGGCTTTTTAAACCAGACAATGTTCTGAAAAGAAACCCACGTAGATTGTACCTCTGATTTGGCTCACCAAGACCTGCAGATAAGTTCTGCTCTTTGTGGATCTTAAAATGTCTTTTGAGGGCTCCGTTGGATTTGCAAACCTTCTGGCATACACTGTATTCAAAGGTGTGCACAGACATATAGCCAGAATAGTTGGTGGGGGTTTGTTTTCCATGCGTTCACAGATGAGATTTGAGGCCAGCAAAAGACAGGCATGGTCTATCACAGGCTGTGCACACAAAAAGGTCATTGTCATTCACCTTCTCGATTGTTATATTCTTCCTTAGATCTCTTTTGAGTCTTACTTGTGTTATCCTGGCCTCTTCAAATGCTTTCACTCTGCTCCACACCTTTGTTCGCCATCCAACTCGATCTGAAGCAAGGGTTTCTATATCTTTTGGAACCATTCCAAGTGACTTCATAGTAGTCCTTATGCTGTCCATAAACCTTTTTTAAGTTTACATCGATAGCGTTTCCCATCTGCAAGTTCACCATAAAACAGCTGTTTCGGCATGCATTCATCTGGCATTTGAACAATATGGTCACACCAATTGGTTCCTCAAAATCATTGCTTTAATTAAGGTGATTGCCTGCAGATGCAAGGACATCTATGTTTGGAGTAAAAACACTCCATTTAATTTTTAAAACGCGATGAAGGCATTTTTGGTGGAATTGTTCTAACAGTTTAAAATGTCTTTCATAACATGTCCATCTTTTAGAATAATACAATAGGGATGGTAACACAAATGATTTGCATAGAGCCAGCTTTGTATTCTTATTTATATGTCGCTGGCACCAAACGCATGACTCCAAGTCGCCGAATGCTTTTGCTGCCCTTTGAATTCGCAGCTGTATTTCTGTATCAAGATTTCCATCATTTTGAACAGAGCTTCCAAGGTAGACGAACGAATCGACAACTTCACAATATATGTTTATTGTGATATATATTTTTCAGTTGAACAATTGCTTACAAGTCACCTTTTTATTTACACCTTTACCATTTATGAAATCAGTATATTTCTACGGTGATCTTATAAACTAACAAGATGAGCTGAGTTTAACCCAGGGCACTGGTGAGAGCCACTGAAGAGCGTTAATGTAAATGTGAAATCATTGGTGATCTGACGAGTTGTTTTGACTGCTATTTCTAGCAATACTGATGCTGAATAGCGCCCTCAGTCGCTTTAGTGACATACATTTTTGCCTTTCAGTCGAACAATTGCTAACAAGCCATCCTTATTATATATGTGTGTCTGTGTGTTAATGCTTACTTTTGTGTTAGATACAAAAATAAATTTAACATTAAACTGAATGATTACTCGATACTTTTCAGCAGGGTATACATTTGTTTTCTTCTGCAACGAAAATTAACTTCAATATTTCGGCTCGGTCGAACTCATCAGTCAACAATTCACTTAGGCGTTTCTGGCTCTATATCGGCTATTTTAGATTTGTTCTGATTTCTGAGATTTTTTTTCCTTGTATTAATTGTATATGTAGATGGATGGCTCAGAAAAATTGTTTCAATGTTTTTTTTTTTCCAGCCCTTTACATTCTGAGTTCGAGTTTCGCCGAGGTTAATTTATCATTTATATATCCTAGGTCGATAAAATAAAGTACCGGTCAAGTAACTAGAAACGAAAGTATTAATTATTTCTTTTAAAAGTTTCTGATCTTTTCTTTAAATTAGAAACCATTATTGATTGTATAATGCTTCAGATGGTGTTTTAGCTTTCAAATGACGCCACTCTGCTGGCTAGGCGAGCAGGCCAACAGTTCCCCCCCCACCACCACCACTACCAGTACCAATCAAAAGGGGGACTGGAGCAACGACGAACAGAATGCCTTGCGGTATCTCTTTCGGTTTGTTATGTTCTGAGTTCAAATCCTACCGAGGTCAGATTTACCTTTATCACTCCAAGATGACCGCATAAATTACCAGTCAAGTATTGGGGGCTGATGGTATCGACTGCTACGGCCCTTGCTTAAAATTGCTGCTGTTGTATCTGTTTTTGGTTTCAAAGTTTGTCACAAGGCCAACAATTTTGGAAGAAGGGTGAGACGATTACATTTTTAACATCAATGATCAACTGCTACTTATTTTATCGACTCTGAAAGGATGAGAGGTAACATCAACGTCACCGGAATTTGAACTCAGAACGTGAAGCCAGACGAAATGTCGCTAAGCATATCGCCTGGTGTGCTAACAATTCTACAAGCTTAGAAATGGACGAAATGCCGTTAAGCAGTTTGTCCGGCATGACAACGGTTTTGCCAACTCACCTCCTTCCCCGTTGTAGCTTTATTAGAAGCAAAAATCAATCATATATTTATATTCTGAGTTCAAGTTCCACACAAGTCAAATAAACTTTGATCTCTTTGGCTTCGATTAAATAAATTCCAGTATTGGTGCCATATAACAAATTCTTCACTCCTCACACATTTTCTGAATTCGCGCTTATTTTAGAAAGAATTGTTAATTTTTGACTTTTGTGGAATGTTCTGAATAGTATAGATTTGTTGCCCAGCAATGATTTCCTCTCTAGTTTTATTTGTGTCGTGGTGTAATTCATTGCTTGTAATAGCTGCAAGAAGAGCATAATAAATCATTAGAGAAATATCATATTTATATGGCTAATACAACAGTTGGAGTCTTGTAGTATATAACTTCAATTTTTTTATCCACAAATCACACACACACACATATATACATATACATACATGCATACATATATATGCATACGTATATCTGCATACACACACACACACACACACACATATATATATATATATATATATATATATATATATATATATATATATATATATATATATACACATACATATAGATGGAACAGGGAATAGATGGAGTAGATGGAACAGGGGCAACTGAAGAAGGGAAATATTCTTTAGGTTGCATGTCTCGTTTCTCTGTTTGCTTTTTTTGTTGTTCGAAAGAAAAAAAGTTCTTTTTCTGTCTTCGTCTTTATGTTTTCGTCTTACATTGTGTTTAACATTTTTTGTGATGTCCTGTACCCATATATGCCTGTATGTATGCATATAGATGTATGGATGTACATATATGTATGGATATATACATATATTTATATATTATTTATGTTATTTTATATATATATATATATATGGGAGAATTTACGAAAAAAACAACAACAGACGAGGACAGGTGGTGTAAACAACAAAAGGATGTATTAGTTTGACGCTCGGGAATAGAGAAAGTCTTTGACGTTTCGAGCCTACGCTCTTCAGCTGAAAGCAACACAGAAAGAAATAAGGAGAAAAACAAGGAGAAAAAAACATAAATGTAGTGGTCAGCAATCTATCATGGTGTGTGTGCTTGTGTGTGTATTTATGTATGTATGTATATGCATGTACAAAAAGATATATACTCCCTCTCACAAAAAAAAAAAAATAGCCAATGAGAAATTACACTACATTTTACCTTTTTTTTATTACTTGTTTTAGTCATTTTTGATTGTGGCCGAGGGTTTTAGTTGACCAAATTGACCCCAGGACTTATTATTTAAAGCGTGTTATTCATTATATCGATCTCTTTTGCCAAACCGCTAAGTTTCGGGGACATAGACACACCAATATCGGTTGTCTTGCGAGGGTGGGGAGCAACACAGACAAACATACACACATACACACACACACACACACATGTTTACACGACAGGCTTCTTTCAGTTTGCGTCCACCAAATCCACTCGCAAAGCTTTGGGAGGCCCAAGGCTATAGTGGAAGACACTTGCCCAAGATGCCACGCAGTGGGACTGAATCTGGTACCATGTGGTTGAGAAGCAAAGTTTTTACAACACAGCCACGCCTGTGCTTAAAAAACAAAACGAAACCAAGATATGAACATTTTCGCTTTATACACAATGGTCTTAGATATAAGTTCTCTCTGACATAATTTGCAGAAATTCAACATACGCAAAGATGTTGAATGTTGCTGATGCCTCGGTGGCCTGACTACATTTGTAGAGTAGATAACAAAGCCTGAAATAAATTCCTATGCTTTCAACAGCATCGTATTGACAAAAAACAGAATACCACTGACACGGTTAAATTTGGCAGAAGATATATATTTTGCTAAAATATCCTGTAAGATTTATCTTTCTTCCAAATGAACCAAAAATTTTATCAGTTTTTGTAAATATTCGTTGAATGAGCAAATATTCATTAAACATTTCCAAATGCTTATATTATTTTTATCTACAAAAAAGAGGGAAGAAATTCATCAGTCTTTTTAAATATTCATAAGCTTATTCAATAGTTCAATTTTATATCTGGTCCACATCAGACTGATGAAAAAACAGAATTTTAAAACTGTCTGCTGGAGTTATGAGAAATTAATGCTAAATTATAAAAATAAAATATCGCTTTTAATTCTATTTTAATTATATTATCAGACACAGAGAAAAAGAGCTTGGAACGTTTCCAACAATGATTTTTTTTTTCTCGTACAAAGTTTATGAAGTGAGATATGAATTTACATTAAATAAAAAAAATAATAATAAGAAATCCTGATGAAACTAAGAAAAAAGTTCTCATTGCTCATGATGGTGGCCATTGATCACGATTCTCAGATAAAATGGTGAAGCGATTGAACAAAGAATGACTGGAAGAATGTTGGAGATGCTTTGGTAGACTTCAAGCACACACAGCGATGATTAAAAGTAGAACATGAATTTATTCATGTAGTTCTTTCGTATGTGAAGGCGTGTGACCTAGTGGTTAGGCTGCTTACGATCGCTAGATCGTGGGTTCAATTCCCTGATTTGGCGGTACTTTGTGTTTTTGAGCAAAACACTTCATTTCACGTTGCTCCAGTCCCCCTTTCGATCGTTGCTCATGATGGTGGTAGTGGTGGTGGAGTGTGTTACGTTCTGAGTTCAAATCCTACCGAGGTCAAATTTACCTTTATCACTCCAAGATGATTGCATAAATTACCAGTCAAGTATTGGGGGCTGATGGAAATGTCGGCTTGCTCACCTAGCTAGCAGAGTGGCGTCAGAGAGACAGACAGACAGGCAGACGGATAGATAGATAAATAGATAGATAGATAGATAGATAGATAGATAGATCTTATGCTTGTACATATTGCTTTATTTTAAGGATATAAAAACTTTCACAACTCTGCAACATTTGAGTAAGTTATTAAGTTGGAGGTACGATAACCTGGCAACATTAATTACTACCCATCCTAAAGGCACAAGTCTCTTTTCTCTCAGGGTGAGGTCATTATAGTGTTCCACCAAAAAATTTTGCTGACAAATGAGTAAACTGAATTTTCATGTTAGATAATTTGTTTAACCTATTTTCCAAGTGAATGAAATGGCATCGTCACATATATGGATACTAGTGCGAATTGAACCAGTAACAAAGTTTTATAAACGATACATCTCGTTAGTAAAGTTTGTACTTTGCAACTAAAAGGTATCCTATGTGATCTGTTAAGTGTCTTTATATATATATTCATATATATATATATATATATATATATATATATATGAATATATATATATATATATATATATATATATATATATATATATATATATATATATATATATGAATATATATATATATATATATATATATATATATATATATATATATATATATATATATATATATGTATATATATATATATATGAATATATATATATATGAATATATATATATATATATGAATATATATATAATATATATATATATATATATATATATATATATATATATATATATATATATATATATATATAATATATATATATATATATATATATATGAATATATATATATATATGAATATATATATGAATATATCATCATCATCGTTTAACGTCCGCTTTCCATGCTAGCATGGGTTGGACGATTTGACTGAGGACTGGTGAAACCGGATGGCAACACCAGGCTCCAGTCTGATTTGGCAGAGTTTCTACAGCTGGATGCCCTTCCTAACGCCAACCACTCAGAGAGTGTAGTGGGTGCTTTTACGTGTCACCCGCACGAAAACGGCCACGCTCGAAATGGTGTCTTTTATGTGCCACCCGCACAAGCCAGTCCAGGGGCACTGGCAACGATCTCGCTCGAAAATCCTACAGGAGCCAGTCAGGCGGTACTGGCAACGGCCACGCTCAAAATGGTGCATCTCATGTGCCACCCGCACAAGAACCAGTCCAGGGGCACTGGCAACGATCTTACTTGGCTTGCCGGGTCTTCTCACGCACAGCCCATTTCCAAAGGTCTCGGTCCGTAGTCATCGCCTCGGTGAGGCCCAATGTACGAAGGTCTTGCCTCACCACCTCAGCCCAGGTCTTCCTGGGCCTTCCGAATATATATATATATATGAATATATATATATATATGAATATAAATATATATATATATATATATATATATATATATATATATATATATATATATATATTTCATATATATATATATATATATATGAATATATATGTATATATAATATATATAT
>NC_142948.1:15270257-15277757 GCF_046866305.1 Octopus bimaculoides | reverse complement strand
AAAATGTTTGGAATGTGATTCTGTATTGCTGAATTGTAGAGTTGTTGTTAGAGTACCAAAGCCTGGTCAGTGGGTTTTTCTTTATGGAAACTACTGAAAGAAGTCAGTTGTGTATAGTAATGGTGAAGCTCCAGCGTGGCCAGAATCTTTGGGCTGGAAGAAAAGAAGTTAAAAGGAAAAGAATCTCTTGCTTAAAGCTTATTTAGCTGAGACAAAATATCCTCCTCATCCTCATCCTCATCCTATCATCATCATCATCATTATCGACATCACCATCATTATTATCATTGTCATCATGATCATCATCATCACTATCCACCACCCTGCACCAGCACTGCTGCCATCCTCTTATTCTTCTTCCTCGTCATCGTTGTCTTCTTCTTCTTTTTCTTCTTCTTCTTCATCTTACTCGTTCCCCTCCTCTTAATCATCATCATCATCCTTTTCTTTCTCTTCTTCCTCCTCCTGCTCGTCCTCCTCTTCCTCAAGCACCATCATTATCATCACTACCATCTTCATGAAATCTATTTATACGTTACTTTGCGTTCAGTAACTCTTACAGTCAAATACACTTGATAATGCAGTTTAAAGCTATATAAAGTAACAGCTACATCCTTTATTCTGCTGCCAGTGAACTTAGACAACGCCAAAGGGTGGAAAATAGCTGTTTACTTAGCCTAATACATCAACACTGCAACACATGCTATGGCTCTTAGCTATGGACCAGAATATCAAAATATCTTATATGACATTTAACTCTAAGGCTGTGAGCTGACAGATCCATCAAAATGCTTAGCAGCATTTCATCCTTCTTTATGTTCTGTGGACAAATTCCATTGAAAAATGACTTTGCTTTTCGTTCTTTCCACTTGGATAAAATAAGATGGAGTTGACCACTGGAATCCATGTAATTGAATAATCCCTTCCACCAGAATTGCTGGCCTTGTGCCAAAGTTTGCAGCCAATATAACATTTAACACTATTATTTCTTTAGGTGTAGGAGTGGCTGTGTGGTAAGTAGCTTGCTTACCAACCACATGGTTCTGGGTTCAGTCCCACTGTGTGGCACCTTGGGCAAGTGTCCTCTACTATAGCCTCTGGCCAACTAAAGCCTTGTGAGTGGATTTGGTAGACAGAAACTGAAAGAAGCCCGTCGTATATATGTATATATATATATACATATATATATATATGTGTGTGTGTGTGTGTGTTTGTGTGACTGTGTTTGTCCCCCCAACATCGCTTGACAACCAATGCTGGTGTGTTTACGTCCCCGTAACTTAGCAGTTAGGCAAAAGGGACTGATAGAATAAGTACTTAGCTTACAAAGAATAAGTCCTGGGGTTGATTTGCTCGACTACAGGCGGTGCTCCAGCATGGGTGCAGTCAAATGACTGAAACAAGTAAAAGAGTAAAGAGAGTATATGTTTATTGAGACCTTTCACAATATACTGTGCTTAGGAAGATCTGTCAAGACAAGTGGGATCGTACTTGTGGCTGATGCTGGTGTTTTGTAACTGGAACCTGTGCCAGTGGCTTGTAAAAAGCACCCTTCAAACTTTTGGAGTGGTTAACATTAGGAAGGACATCCAGCTGTAGAAAACTGGGCAAAATCAGATTGGATCCTGGCTCAGCTCTTCAGCTGACCACTTCTCAGTCAAAACGTCCAACCCATGCTAGCATGAAAAATGGTCATTAAATGGTGATGACGATGAAGGCATGTTGCTTAGGGGTGGAATATTTGGTTCACGATCATAAGGTTGTGAATTTGATTCCTGACAATACATTGTGTTCTTGAGCAAGACTCTTTATCTCACATTACCCCAATCCACTCGGCTGGTAAAAATTAATAGTGCCTGTATTTGAAAGGCCGGCCTGGTCAATTTCTGTGTCATACTGAATCTCCCTGAGAACTTCATTAGTGTATATATGTCTGTGGAGATCTCAGCCACTTGCATGTTATTCCACTGATCAAATCAACTGGAACTTCCATCATTGTAACCGACAGAGTGCCAGGTCTTATATATTTATTATATTTTCTTATTCTGTTGCTGTATTAGATTCTGTGATTATTTCACTCCTGCATTTGGTTCTCAATATTCTTGACATGAACTAATGCATTCAAACAGTTTTTGTTGCATCTTGGTGGGGTGGGGGTCATTATACCAATAATAAACACATGCACTGGTTCAACTTCACTTCTTTATTATTTGTTAATTAGTCAGCTATTTAATTGCTTGATTAATCATTCAGTAAATCAATCAATCAGCTATTTTCCAAAGTCCTTTCATCGCCATTTGCAACCACTTCAATGACATGCAAATGGCAATAAAAAGACTTTGATAAACACAACTGATTCATTGATTAACTGAATGAGTAATCAAGCAATCAATTAGTCAGTTAAATAGTTAATCAATTGACAAATAATAGAGAAGAGAAACTGAACCAGTGTATGTGTGTGTTTATTATTAACATAATGATCTTCTAGAGATATAATAACATTCTATTATATATTTTTGCTGTTATATCTTGTATTATAGATAAGGTGATAAGCTGGCAGAGTGATTAGCACAGCAGGCAAAATGCTTAGTGGCATTTCATCTGTCTCTATGTTCTGAGTTCAAATTCCATCGAGGTCGACTTTGCCTTTCATTCTTTCGAGCTTGATAAAATAAGTACCAGCCAAGCACACTCCAAAATAATTACTGGCCTTCAACAAAAATTTGTAAAAATGATACATATATTATACCTCATAATAGGTGCAAGTGCGGCTATGAGGTAAATAGCTTGCTTACCAACCACATGGTTCTGGGTTTAGCCCCGCTGCGTGGCACTTGGGGCAAGAGTCTTCTACTATAGCCCTATAGCCTCAGGCTGACCAAAGCCTTGTGAGTGGATTTGGTAGACGGAAACTGAAAGAAGCCCATCATATATATATATATATATATATATATGCTAGTAAAAATAAATACAAAAAAAGGGGGGGTTTGTATGATTGTGTATAGAGGAATATACTATTTTGTTTAAAAGAGTTCCAACACTGTCTGTTTTTTATGTTTTATTTATATTCCTTGTGGTATTTCATATTTTCTATACTTTGTAGTATTTCATCATGGCCGGTATGACAGACTTTAACAGATACATACACACTATATATTTATTTCTTATTTATGTTATATTATATATACTAGCTATTATATTTTATATATTTTCTATTATTCTGTTGTTGTATTATAATATATAACTGGCACTCTGTCAGTGATGATGACAAGGGTTCCAGATAACCTGATCAATGGAACAGCTGGCCCATGAAATTAATGTGTAAGTGGCTGAGCACTCCACAGACCCAAACACCCTTTACAGAGTTTTCAGAGAGATTCAGCATGATACGAAATGTGACAAGGCTGGCCCTTTGAAATACAAAAATCTCTCCTTTTTGCCAGCAGAGTGAACTGGAGCATCATAAAATAAAGTGTCTTGCTCAAGAACACAACGCATTGCCAGGAATTGAACTCATGACCTTACAGTCGTAAGCTGAATACCCTAACCACTGAGCCATGTGCTTGCTGTATTATAAACATCATCATCCTCATCATTGTTTAATGTCCACCTTCCATGTTGGCATGGATGGGATGGTTTGACAGAAGAAGCTGGCCAGGCAGAAGCCTGCCCTTGACTCCTGTGTCAGTTTTGGCAAGAATTTTGCAAATGGATGCCCTTCCTAATGGCAACCACCCAGCAGAGTGGATTGAATGGTTTTTATGTGGCACAAGCACAGGTGAGGCCAGTTTTGGCAAGGTTTTTACAGCTGAATGCCATTCCAAATGCCAACCACTTTATAGTGCGAACTGGGTGCTTTTTAAGTGACACCTGCACCGACAGGGTCACTGAGTACCTTGCAAGTCAAAAATATTTTGAGAGGTGAAGGGGCATTGGAAGAGGTGATCTTGTGTCAGATGATGAAAGGTGAGACAAAGAGAGAGAAACAGGTGTCTTGCTGTAGAGGAAGTACAAGGTTACCCAGCTGGGGAGAGAGAGAGAGAGGGAGGAGTAATATTACATTATCTATATTTGCTGTTATTTCTACAAGTGGAATTATCTCTTTACTAATTTGTAAAAAATTTTAAATACTCCTGATGGGAGTTTTTTTACTCTAACTGTAGGGATAATCTCAGTCAAAGATTCTCAACTCTGTTACTTATGGTGCATTTAGAATGTAGAAATCACTCCTTAGAAATCGTCCCTACAACCCTATTGTTGCTATTATTTCCACCAATCAATAGAAGTAGATCATTCTTGTCACAAGGCCATTGTATAGACTTCCAGGTTTGAGCAAATGTCAAAAAAATATTGGTGATAAACGACCGCCAATGGCAGAGGTGGGTTGTTAAAAGTTTTGAAGAATGGTGTTTGCAGTTGACCTTCTGTCACAGGAATAGTATAGCTTAACATGAACTGAAGAGGTGATGGTGATGGTGGTGGTGGTGGTGCTGTTGTCATTGGCGGTGGTAGTTTTTGGTGTGGTGGTGATGGTGCTGATGCTGAAAATAACATTACTGCTGTTTCTGTTGATGATGATGATGGTGGTGTTGGTGATGGTGATGATGACAATGATGATGATGACTACAACAACAGCAACATTGGTAACAAAAAGGATGACGAGAAGCTGGTGATAGCAAACACTAAGAGGTTCATGATGGTGGTGGTGGTGGTGGCAACAATGAGGATAGCGATGATGATGTTGGTTATGAAGATGATGACGCTGATGGCAATGATGATGATAATGATGAAGACAACAATTAGGACAATGAGGATGTTGACGATGACAGTGACTATGATGATGATGATGAATATGATGATGGTGATAACCATGATGATGATGATGTTGACAAGAATGAGATGATGATGATGATGATGGTGCTGGTGATCATCATGGAGTTGTTACTGATGATGATGATGACGATAGTGATGCTGGACATAGGTAGTAGAGCTCGTGGAGTTTGTTACTGCGATGTTGGCTGGTAGAAGTAATCATGATGGTAAAGGTATTGTGATGATGGTGATGCAGGAGACGGGGTTATGGTGGGTGTGGTTAGGGGGGATGTTTGGGACTATGACCGGATAAGTTGGTTGTTGGATAGAAATGATGCTAGCAACATTTATTAATGTCTTGCTCATGTCAAAGGTATTCAGTATTATAGTAACTGTGATGATGACGGCGACGATGACGATGATGGTGATGGTGGCGGTGGTGGTAGTGGTTGTGGTGGCGGTGATAGCGGTGGTAATAGAGATAGTGGTACTGATAATGACGACGATGTTGATGATGGTGTTGGTAGTGGTGGTGGTGGAGGTGGTGGTAGTGGTGAAGTGATGACTACAATAATGATGAAGATGATAAGGATGATGATGAAGATGGCAATGGTGATGATGGGAATGATGATGATGATAGGAATAATGGTGAAGTGAGAAGTGATGATGATGATGATGATGCTTTGAATGAATTTCAAGGAAATGTAGGAAAAGATGAAGTGCAGCCCAAGGAGGAGACAAGCTTCAGCTTTGTTTAACATGCAAGTGATTAACTGCAAACAAGGATTTTTTTGTAACAGTTTACGAAACGTTATACCTTAACGAACCACCAAAGGAACGAAGGCCCTTTCCTCACCCATTCCTAGCATATGAATTCACCACAGGCACCTTTGAAACTGAGAAATGAAAAATATCAGTACTCCTAATACTCAGTATATATAAATGAGAACTTGATCAAGATCATGGGGTGTGTTGATTAAACCCTAGAGGTGTCATGATACTCCAGAGTGAGGAGTTGCCTTCATTTATTTTGCATTTCGTTTTTAGTCTTTTATTTCACTTTGTGTTTTTATACATATTCATTCAATCATACGTGCAAAATTAAAACTTTGCTAGTGGCACCCATGGAAATTCTACAGAATGAAAAAGATTAAGAGAAGCTATTTAAGAAAGAAAAGATGATTTGCATTTTTATTTTTATTTTGCTAAATTATTGCACTTCCAGTCACAATAGTATATCATATTTTCAAATTTCCCTCTGCTAGGCACTTTATATTTCTTTCTTTCTCTCTACCTCTTCAACAAACTTCTTAACCATGTAATTCCCATCTTCATGTTGGTAACATTTCTCTCTTTTGCTTCTCCTCTCGCTTCCACTAACTCTCTCTCTCTCCCTCTCTCACTCTCTTAATGTAACTGCTTCCTTGCCCATCTCTCCTTATCTGCCTTTCTTTAATTCTACCACCAGCACATTAACCTCTGCTAAATATTGTATCCTAAACATATCTCTTTCTGTTTACCTTTCCCTCCCCACCCTACAGCATGTTGTTAACACTTTCCTCTCCCTCTTTTCTCTCACTGTGTTTTTCTCTTGCCCTTCACTTCTCCCTTCAAATAACCACATGACACATTTGACCTTATACCTCTTTCCCTATTTCTTCCTCACTTCTTTCTTCTCTACTCACACTCCTCACCTTCCTCTCCCTCTCTCTCTCACACTCACTCCATCTCCACCTCTCTATCTAACTAAAATATAATGAGTGAACAAACAAGCAGATTATTATATAGATATTATGTCCCAATATATTGTGGCCTGGTGGTTAGGCTATTGCACTCACAATCAGTAGAGCACGGGTTCAATTACCAGACCAGGCAACATGTTATTTTCTTGAGCAAAACACTTCCTTTTACATTGCTCTAGACCCCTTTTGTTCAAGTGAGAGTGTTGGTCTGCTTGCCTAGTCAGCAGGGTGGCATCATTCGATGACTAAAACGATGGGAAACACACTGTGACCAGTGATGTGTAATAACATCTGATAGTCTGGTTGGTCACTTGACCACGTTGATATTGTATTAGAACTGCATTAGTCTACTTCTAATAAAACTATGTATGCACATCCCTACAGATCTTCGCGGCCACTGTTTGCTATAGGTCTGCAGTTTGTTTCAAGTGAAACAGCGGGTGTGAGTTTCTCAGTTGAAAGTCAAAAGACGAAATATTAAAAAGAAAACGATAGTTTAGAGTGGGAGCTCGTTAACAAATAAGAAGAGGTAATTAGAAAGTGAGTGCAACCAATGTGCCCATGGCCAAAATAAGACTCGGTGATTTTTTTCTCCTGAAAACATTAAAGATCCTTTGGAATGGGAACTCGTTAACAGATAAAAAATGGTAATTAGGAAGGGAGTGCGAACAATGTGCTCATGGCAAAAATAAGACTCAGTGATTTTTTCTCCTGAAAACATTAAAGATCCTTTGGAATGGGAGATCGTTAACAGATAAGAAGAGGTAATTAGAAAGGATGTGTGACCAATGTGCTCATGGTTAAAATAAGACTCAGTGATTTTTCTCCTCAAAACACTGAAGATAAGATGCGGCCACTGAGACATGATGGAGTACAATGTATTCAATGGTCCTGGGCAGCAGGGGTATGATATAGGAACAATACCACAATTAGATTTTGATGAATC
>NC_142948.1:15250257-15265257 GCF_046866305.1 Octopus bimaculoides | reverse complement strand
CTCTCAACTTTGCTTGACAACCGAGCTGGTGTTTTTACATCCCTGTAACTTAGCAGTTCAGCAAAACAGACCGATAGAATAAGTACTAAGCTTACAAAAACTAACTCCTGGGGCCGATTTGTTTGATTAAAGGCAGTTCTCCAGCATTGCCGCATTCAAATAACTGAAACAAATAAAAGAATAAAAGAATATGTGTATTTTATATGAAAGAATGTGTCAGGTTATCTGTGTATGGTAACTACTAAATAATTTGTCATACATTTTTCTTGTGTTTGCATCTTCTGTTTTATTCTGTAATTCATCTCTTGCTGAAAAAAAAAACAAAGTCTGTTTCATTGTCATTGTTGTTATTGTTGTTTTTGTTGTAGTTGTCTGTAAAGTGCTTCTCAAATATTCGAAAGAAAACTATAATGATTTTAAAATTCAAAATTGTTCAATAAAATATATATGTATATGAAAACTGAAGTCCAGCAACTGAGAGAAGAAAAAAAATATGAAAAATGATAAATACTCCCTCCCCACTCCCTCTGAAGATAAACAGTGAATCGAAATGAATAGAAATGAATGCATAGCTTAGACTCTGTTTCAAGTGCGAGAGTTTTAAAGTATTTTATGGAAATTGAAAATAACTCAGAGAACTTTTAACTAGACACTGTTTCGATGACATAAGTCTGTATACCAGATATTTGCTGTGTGTGTGTGTGTGTGTGTGTGTGTGTGAGTGTGAGGAAGGGTGGTGGGGTGTTGCAGCGTTCATGGTTTCAAATGTTGAAGTAGTAAAGAAGTTTTAGTTTAATAAAAGAGGAATTCAATACAAAATAAATTATCTTCTATTTCATTACGAATGTGAACCAAAGTTAAGAAGAATTTTCAAAAGATTTGCTGAGACAAAACGCATCAGACAAAATTACATCCATCCATATTTGCATCCACCCATACCATCATCCATCATCCATCCATACTAACATCCATCTGTATTTGCTTACATCTCAGCTATTATCAATGATTTTTCTACATCATAAATCACTCTCTTTCCTTAGTGGCCACTAGCACATCCTCCACACAGCCAAATGCATTGGAGAATTACTCTCTTAGGACACTCACCAGTTGGATCATGTATTATAGCAGTCCATTGAAAGCAATGGTTTTGTCCTAGACATCAACCAAACTTCTGACTACGTCTTGCATGCAAATCCCCGATTAAAATACCCTGCTTACCAGTTTCCCCCATCTCTTATATGTTAGATCAGTAACTTCCTATGTAATCACTCCATCAAAGTATATATCAATGGAGTTCTTTCTCCTCCACTAATAATAAAATCTAGTGTTCGCTGGAGTTTAGATTTTGCACATAATTTCTTCATTCCATATCTTAATGTCCTCCTTGCCACCTTGTCCAACAATACTCACTCTTACACATTCCTCAAGTTTTTACCAGCCAAGTATTATCCCCTCTCAGCCTTGATTCCACACACCAAACTTATACTGTTTCCATGAGCAATGACTTCAAAAGCATCCTCTATTGAATTCAAAACAATTATGCTTCATTTTAGCAACAAACTGACTCAAGCATTATAAACGTTAAAATGATGCCATTTCCTCACATATCTACTATTCGGAACCAGCACATGGCTAGAGACCCCTCACAGTTGTTCAAAATACTAGGCCTCACTATCACTTAGGATCAAGAAAATCCTTACTGTACCTAGAACTACACCTCAAAGACTGACCCTTATTTTCAGGATCAGAAAACATTTCAGTCCTCAGCAGCTGCTAACACTCTACAAAACCACAACAAAGTGCTGCTCCTATAACAGGGAGAGTGTTGTTGCTACACACACAAACATCCAGGACTGTATCCCAGAGACAGGTCACTCAACTGATTAGCTTTCAGTCACTAATTGCCACATTTGAGTCTCTAACTCACAGGATTCTGTCTTTATTTTCTCTCCTGTCCTGACTATTTTGACCTCTAATCATTGGACCTGCTTGTTTTGTACCTTGACCACTCAGACATCCCCCAATTCACCACATGTCTTCTCACATCTCATTATCCTTGTTGAATCCACCCTATCATTTATCTTCAGATTATCAGCCCTCTGAAATCCTTTCCATGGTCAGGTCTTCCCTGTAAGTGTTACTCTGTGACAATTTAGACGAGACATTGATGACATCCGGCAAGGATAAAGGGCACTGCCCCTTCCTCCAGACCCAGCTAGTAAAAGGAAGATATGCATTCTTAAACCTTCCATCCTACCTCCTCCAACACACACACACACACACACACACACACACACACACACACACACACACACATCATATCTATCACCAAGTTAACTTTCAAATGTTGCTATGACTGCCATCTCAGAACAATCATCATCGTTTAACGTCCGCTTTCCATGCTAGCATGGGTTGGACGATTTGACTGAAGACTGGTGAAACCGGATGGCAACACCAGGCTCCAATCTGATTTGGCAGAGTTTCTACAGCTGGATGCCCTTCCTAACGCTAACCACTCAGAGAGTGTAGTGGGTGCTTTTTACGTGTCACCCACACGAAGGCCAGTCAGGCGGTACTGGCAACGGCCACGCTCAAAATAGTGTATTTTATGTGCCACCCACACAAGAGCCAGTCCAGGGGCACTGGCAACAATCTCGCTCGAAAATCCTTCGAAGGCCAGTCAGGCGGTACTGGCAACAATGAAAGATGAAATCTTTTTGGGGGTTTGTTCTAAGTTGGTTTCCATCTGTAGGGATAAAATTGTAAACATTAAGCGTAATGAAAAAGGAGGTACTTTTAGTATAAAGAAGTAAAAAAAGAAGGGAAGGGGATGGTAACTTTTAATATAGGTGTTGTTGTGTGGTAAGAAGTTTGCTTACCAACCACATGGTTCCAGGTTCAGTCCCACTGTGTGGCACCTTGAACAAGTGTCTTCTTCTACAATCTCAGGCCAGCCAAATCCTTGTCAGTGGATCTGGCATATGGAAACTGAAAGAAGCTTATTGTATTTCCATCCATCCATCCATCTATCTATCTAGCTAGCTTGCTATCTGTGTGTGTGTTTGTGCCTGTGTCCCCACCACCACTTGACAACTGGTATGGTGTTAATGTCCCCATAACTTGGTGGTTCAGCATAAGAGACTAACAGAATAAGTACCAGGCTTAACAAAAATAATAAGTGCTGGGGTGGATTCATTCAACTAAAAATTCTGCAAGGTGCTGCTCCATCATGGCCACAGTCTGATTCCCGAAACAAGTTAATGATAAAAGGTAAAAGATATGAGGGGATAACCCTAGTGTCCAGAGAGCTTCACCCACATCAATATAAAACGAAAAACCAATAGCTTGAACTGACTACTGTTCAGAACTGGTATTTAATTCATGGAGGTCAGATGAGTAAAAAGAATTAAGATGACCCCCACCCAGCAGGATTTTAATTTAGATCATAGAAAAAGTGTGACTATGTATTGTAAGTATTTGAGGGTAGACATAATGTTTATCTTTTCTTAGAACCAAAGCATATGTACCATGAAAGTAAATACACTAGTTGAAACGTAAAAAGAAAAATCTGGTGCTTTGGGTGATTTCTTTCTTTAAAGAGACGAAGAAAGAATTATGGAAATTAAAGAGTAAAAGAAAAATTTTCAATATTAAGTACAAAATATATAAGGCGAAACAGGCTTCTCTATCCAGCAGGCAAGCTACTTCAGGCTGATGACGAGCAAAGACTCAGAAACATGTCCCTGAATGCTGACTAGGCTGGGTGGAGGAGCTTGTCTCCCCCTCGCAAACTTAAGGACACAGTAATTGTGTCAAGGCCGACAGGAAGCGGTCCAGCTTCCTAGGGCTAAACAGCAGTAGTGTATTCCCTTATTGGGATTGTCACATTAAGTTGATAATATACTACAACTTTATCGCTCCACTACTGCTTAAATCTCTCTGAGAGATTTAGAAATATTATATTTCTAATACAAAAGTATATTTAATATAAAATATAATATAATATAATATAACTGAAGAATGGGGTAGAAAGGCAAGAAGTGAAGACAGTCTTGTTCGCAGTGAGGGTAAGGGTAAAATAGAGTTGGAAAGAGAGAGAATGAGAATAAGTGGGATGAGGATGATAGAAAGAGGAAGGGGAGATGAGTAGAAGAGATTAGTACATCCACTCAAGAAGGGCAATATAGATGTATATATATGTATATGCATATATCTACATATACAAACAATATGCATAGACAAGTACAGAAACATCCATGAAGACACAAAACATTCGAGTTCTTGAGATTTTGCTGATGTATATTTATGTCATAATATGTTATGTAGAGGCATGTATAGAGTGTGTGTTTGGCAGAAGAAAGATATCTATACACATACATATGGTGTGTTGTGATGTGGACAAATGTGTGAAGAGGTTGTAGTTTGGTGATGTGCTTATAGGTGCAAGGTTGAATGTAATGTATATCAGCATGCCTGGAAACATGTGCTCAATTTAAAGGATCAGTCATGCCTATATTCGAATGCTCATATGGTATGTTCAGTTTATGTTGATGATAAATGATAGCATAGGATGTATGGGATAGTGCACGTGGTCTATGAGGTAGGTGTGTATATTTGTGATATGCTATAGTGGGATAATGTATGTGGTAGATTGGAATGTGGTTTGGTTGGATTCAGAGATGTTATCACAATCACATTATTCAGGCCCAAAGGGCAGAGCTGCTGAGGCAGAAGATGAGGTATTGTTCTTTTTGATATTGAAAAGTATAAACATGCACACACACAAACATACATGTCCAGAAAGCAGACAAAGTAAGAGACAGAAAGGGAGAGAGAGAGTAAGAGAGCGAGAGAGAGAGAGAGAAAGAAAGTAACATGTTTGAATGCAAAATCACAAGCATGATGAAACTTCAAACCTAGCAAAAACAATCCCAGTAACTGAGTAGAGTAATTATTGAATATGCTGGCTATTGTTTAGCTGATAGTATTTCATTACTTAAAGATTCGTATTCTTAAGCCTATCCTTAGGGTATCCTCGGGATAAATCATCAGATGAGAATTCACCATTCAGAATTGCCGAGTTCTCACAGTTAAAGCCTATTGTGCTGCCACTGTCTATTTACATATTGCAGAGTGTGAATAATGTATTGTACTAACTGCTAATGAATTATAAGTGAACATCTGCTATACATGTTCAATTATACAGTTTGCATTTCTGTTACAACATTTATTCAACATTACTTTAGTTCTCCTCGCCATCTAACTGGAAATAAGTTTCACATCATTTGGGAATATTTTCTACAATTATTGTCAAGTATCCTATTCAGTGAGATTTATCTCTTTCTACCTTTATGCAGTGAAACAAAGGTTCAACAGCAGATCTCAAAATATTGTCAAATTATAGCACATACGCAGGTATACAACCATATGCACACATAAGCACATGCATATACATGCATTACTTATTGCTTGGTGAATTGAGCTTGTAATAGCGATTGTTAATAACTGTTGATGCTTCAAACTCTATGCTCTTGTGAGAAGAAGAATATGACAAAATTGAAAGCTTCAATGAGCTCTGGAGATTTTTATGTTTCAACAGCATAATTGTATATAAGCAAATATATCTAGTAGTTGTGGAATTATTGACACCTGAATAATATATGATGATGATTGTGATGATAACTACATATACATGGCATAAATATGTATGCATATGTGTGTGTGTGTACATGTGTACACATACATATGTGTGTATGTACATGTGTACACATACATATGTGTGTGTATACAGGGTGCAATGGGTAAATTGTCGCCATTTTATATTTTTATCTTGGTTGACTCCCATCCCCTTGAAGTTGCTGGCCTTGTGCCAAAATATGAAACCAGTATTTTGTAATACTCATTTGACAGAATTGTGAGCACATTGGCTGAAATGCTTAGAGGCATTTCATTCATATTCATGTTTTGAGTTTAAATATCACCGAGATGAACTTTGCCCTTCATCCATTTGGAATTGACAAAGGAAGTACCAGTTGAGCACTGGGGGGTTGATGTAATTAATGTTCTCCCTGCCCCCCCAAAAACTTGCTGGCCTTGTGCCAAAATTTGAAGCCAATATTTGCTTACATGCTTATGTTCTGTTTCCAGTTTCTGTTCAGATCAAATTTATATTTCATTCTTCAGCATTTCAATAAACTAAAGTACTAATTGAAATTCTGGTCACTTTTTGATAAAATTGATGTAGAATATCTTGGACATTTACTGAGTGTGTCCATTATTTTACTGAAGATATTTGTTAGGAGTATTATTTGAGAGTGATTTGTTCTTCTATTTCTAACAAACCAATTAACCACCAAGAAGTCCTTTATTTCTCGCTCCAGTGTCACATTAAAAGCTCCCAGCATATACTGTGAAGTGGTTGGCATTAGGAAGGGCATCCAGCCGTTGGGACCAAGCTAAATCAGACTGGAACCTGGTGCACCCCCTCCAGCCTGCCAGCCCTGGTCAAACCATCCAACCCATACCAGCATGGAAAATGGCTATTAAAGGATGATGATGATGATGATGAAGGCTCAAGGAATTTGACCTTAATAAAACCCCTACAAATTACATCAGTCTCTCTCTCTTTTTACTCTTTCATTTGTTTCAGTCATTTGACTGCAGCCATACTGGAGCATCACCTTTAGTCAAGCAAATCGACCCCAGGAGACTTATTCTTTGTAAGCCTAGTACTTATTCTATTGGTCTCTTTTTGCCGAACTGCTAAGTTACAGAGGCATAAACACACCAGCATCAGTTGTCAAGCGATGGTGGTGGTGGTGGTGGGGAACAAACACAGACACACACGCATACACACACACACACACACGCACACACACACACACACACACACACACACACACATATATATATATATATATATATATATATATATATATATATATATACATGATGGGCTTCTTTTTAGTTTCCGTCTACCAAATTCACTCACAAGGCTTTGGTCGGCCCAAAGCTATAGTAGAAGACACTTGCCGAAGGTGCCACGCGGTGGGACTGAACCCAGAACCATGTGGTTGGTAAGCAAGCTACTTACCACACAGCCACTCCTGCGACTGTGAAATTCTACAAAACATCATTTTCCCCTCTCTGTCTGTTAATCATCTGTCTGTCTGTCTGCTTGTCATTGCTGTCTGACAGGTTTATGATCAAGCCTGTGGAAGTGGAGACCTCCTGCATTTTCGACTCCCAGACCATATCCCTGCTCACTGCAATCAAGGCAGAGATGGATGTTTACCAAGTGTGAGCCCTGCAAGTCAGAGTAGGTATTCCAGTGCATCTCCCACACCTTTCTCTGGGACAACACCTTTTCCATTTTGTCTGCTGGGACCATGAGGGAGTCTGAATCACAGGAAATCACAAGAATATAAGAATTCCATAGCTTACTACACGAACAAGATGTCAGTGAGAAAAGCAAGAAAAAAATCTAATGCTGCTTTGAAACAGATTAAGAAACGACTATGAAAATGGTGATACATTTTAACCAATTCTCCTTGTTCCACTTAATTTTGTTTTACCATAGATAAATACCTGAACATCATTCATTTCAACAATTTATCTGTCCTTATCACTAAATACATAGTTTTGTTCCTTCACAAATTTTTATTATTAATTCTGTGGTTTGCTCTTTAATTATTCATTTCTAGGCCAATAATATTACATTTGTCTCCACCTGCCAACCATGTGTGAAAACAAGTCGGCAGTGCCAAACCGAAAGCCAGGAATAACTATCTAACAAATGCCAATGTGGAACGAATCGTGTAAAATGGCATTATTAAGACTATTAGTAACGATGTAGCGGAGGGGGTCGGTGGTGATAATAATAGAGTTATAATAATGATAATAATAATAATCGTTGTGGTTGGTATCCATGGGGGCATTGATAGTCGTAATAATGGGAATATTAAAATTGGAGATAGTTGCTGTACAATGGTACTCCAGTATGGCCACACTTTAATAGGTGGAAAGAAAACTATAAAAGCATAATGGTAACGGTGTTGTTGTTGTTATTGTAGTGGTGGTGTCATTGGGAGATTTTATAGTAACAAGAGAAATATTACTGTTTGTGACAGTGGTTGTATAGTTGGTGTTGCTGGTGATGGTAGTAGCAGTAGCAGCAGCAGCAGCAGTGGTTGTAGTAGTAGTCGTAGTAGTGGTGGTGGTGGTAGTAGTAGTAGTAGTAGTAGTGATGGTGATGGTGGTGGCAGGGGCAGAGTTGGTAATGGTAGTTGTAGTAATTGTACCAGCAGCAGCAGCAGCAGTAGTGGTAGTGGTGGTGGTGGTGGTGGTGGTAGTAGAAATGACTGTATTCTTAACGTTGGTTTAACATTGGTTTCAAATTTCGGCACAAGGCCAGCAATTTTCGGTGGGAGAGGGTAGGTTGAGGATATCGACCCCAGTGCTCAACTGGTACTTATTTTATCAAACCCGAACGGATAAATGAAAGGCAAAGTTGACCTTGGCAAAATTTGAATTCAGAACGCAATGGCACTAGCGTAGCTGGGATGGGGGGGGGGGGTAGGAGTGGTACTTTTTGGTCTGCTGTAGGTAATATGTGTTTTTTGTGGGGTCCAAGGCAGCAGATGGAAGGGCCGCCCCAGGCAGCATACACTCTAGCCACGCTGGTGCGTAATGGCAATTAAAATGCTGTTAAGCACTTTGCCCAGTAAAAAAACGATGCTGCTGCCCTAATTGATGGTTTACTATTGAGGATGGTGGTAGTGGTAGGGGGTTGATGCTAGTCAATTTGATTGTGGTAGTGGTAGTGGTGGTAGTGTCAGAGATTCTGCTTGATGTATCTGACTCATCTGTCTTTTATTTTTTCTCGTTGATGCAATGTGTCTAAAACTACCTTGGTCATGGAATGTCCTAAGTACCATTGTATCACCATTTCATCTGTTTTTATGTTCTGAGTTCAAATTTCAACGAAGCGGGCCTCACCCTTCAACCTTTCAGAATTGATAAGATAAGTACCAGTGATGCACTGGGGTCAATGTAATCAACTGACATCCTCTCCTGATCTTGTTGGCTTTCAATGAGCTGACAGAACCCTTAGCATGCTGGGTAAAATGGTTTCAAATTTTAGCCTTGAAATCAATATTAGAAATAAAGTTGAGGTGTTGAGGTGGCAGAATGGTTAGCATGTTGGGCAAAATGCTGAGTGGCATTTCATCTGTGTTCTGAGTTCAAATTTCACCAAGGCTGACTTTACTTTTCATTATTTCAGGGTCGATAAAATAAGTACCAGCTGGATAGAGGGGTTGATGTAATTGACTCATTTCCTCCTCAGAAATTGCTGGCTTTGTGCTAAAATCCAAAACCAATATTAGAAATAAAGCTAGCAGCAATACATGTTGGCGAGGGTAATGACAGGGACCCACAGAATGAAGGGTGGGCATGGGGGAAGGAGACCTCAAACTGTGCACTGAAAATAACTGCATGCATTAATGTGTCTCAGCTCTTTCAACTTTCTTTCTTTCTTTTCCTTTATGTCTTCTGCCATCCTCTCTGCTTTTACACAATTACACATACATGCATGCACCTATATTTGCACGCACACACACACACACATGTATATTATCATCATCATCATCATCATCATTTAACGTCCGCTTTCCATGCTAGCATGGGTTGGACGATTTGACTGCGGACTGGTGATCCAGATGGCTACACCTGACTCCAATCTGATCTGGCAGAGTTTCTACAGCAGGATGCCCTTCCTAACGCCAACCACTCAGAGAGTGTAGTGGGTACTTTTTACGTGCCACCAGCACGAGGTCCAGTCCGGCGGTACTGGTAACGGCCACACTCAAATGGTGTTTTTTACGTGCCACCTGCACAGGAGTCAATCCAATGTTTTGTTCACATGCCACTGGCACAAGTGCCAGTAAGGTGGAACTGGAAACGATCACGTTCAAATGGTGCTTTTTACGTGCCACAGGCACAGAAGCGAGACTGCTGTTCTGGCAACGGTATACACACACACACATACATACACACATATATATATATATATATATATATATATATATATATATACACATATGCATACATATACACACATGTACACACATACACCCACACACACATATGCACACACATACACACCACCACACACATGCATATACATACACACACAAAGTATGCATAAGGCTGTCTGCATCATTCAGTCTACGCAAAACGGTGCATTCTTTTTGGCAAACTCAGAGCCTGGAAACATTATTTTTGCTTTTAATTTGAAGGTCCATTAATTAAAACAGAGTTGTCACTTAATTGGTTCGAATTTGTCGTGATTAGTTATCTTCTATTCAATAATTGACTATCACATGAAGAACAATTTCAAATTACCCAATATATCAAATAATTAAGGCAAGATAGGAGAGAGGAAGGAAGAAAAAGAAGAAAGTAGAGGAAGGAACGGGGGAGTAGGGGTTAGGGATAAAGGGAGGGGAAAGGGAAAGAGAGAGAGAAAGAGAGTGAATAAGCTGTGAAGGGGGAGAGAGAAGGTTATCCTCTTGGCTATTTCACAAGTATTTTTAAAGAAGACTTCTTTCTAATTCAGTGGACAGCTTATTTTCACCTCTGTTCAAATAACCAAAGATATCTCTGGATATTCTCCAATAATGCTTACTATAACTGTGTTAACTTATCTTAAGTGGTTCGGAGAGGTTCAGGGCAAGGAGCGAGGAGGAGGAGGAGGAGGGAGAAGTAAGGAGGGGCAGAGGGGGAAAGCAAAAAAAAGAAAGACCCCTGTCCCCACCTAAGGCAAATATTTTGCCAACGACCTGATGACATGATGACAACGATAAGGATGCTGCTGAAGATGATGATGACGATGATAATAATGATGACGTTGATGATGTTGATGGTGATGGTGATGATGATGAAGTTAATAATGATGATTTTGTTAAAAGGGTTAACGCTTATAAAACGTGTCAGGCTGATAACATTGTTTGGCTGTATCTTTAGCAGCCGTCATCATCATCATCATCATCGTTGTCATTGTTGTCTCCACCTTCATCATCATTGTCATCGTTATCATCATCACCATTCTCATGAAATTTTTCCTGTTTCTTTTAACCTAAAATAGAATCATCCACATCATTGTTATTATCATCATCATCATCATCACCAGTACAACCACACCCACCACCACAACCACGTTGATCACCCCAACCACCTCCACCACCATTATTATAATCACAGTTGCTATTATTGTCGTCATTGTCATCATCATCATCATCGTCGTCACCGTCATCATCATTATTATCATTATTCTTATCATCAACATTCCCTGCCAAAATGCTGGCATGGGAAAGGCCTTCTCTAATGGTACCCAGGGCCAAATGTAGCTGTTGTTGTTTAGTCTGAAATCAGACTCAATTAAACAGCGTTAGGATCTAAATCATTATAGTAGCAGTGACCATCATGTAATTTGTTTTTGTTCATTTCCATAATCAGCATTCAGTTTTGAAGGTAGTGGAGATTTCAAAGAGATTTGGCTGCTGTTTCTAGCAGATCAAATAACCAGTTTGACCTTCCCATAATTGTCTTGATTGAGAACTTTGTTTCTGACCGAAACGAGCGACTTAGAGAGAGAGAGAGAGAGGGAGAGGGAGAGGCGGAGAGAGAGAGAGAGAGAAGGAGAGAGAGGTAGAGATAGAGAGAGTAACAAGGTTGGAGAGAATGAAAGCTCCTCTCTGGACTTAAGCATAATCCTAACTGTAAACGCTAAGCTGTATTATATGCTCGCATGTTTTTGGCTTTCACTAGCAAAGGGGCCACATGGTCAGCAGCTCAAGTGTCTGGCAATAAAAAAAGGGAACAAGACAACAAGTATAGATAAGGAGCTGTTTTATCCCAAAGCCAGCACTTTACCAGAAAGAAATTTTCCCAAAATGGAAAATATTTTGTCACAGTGTGAACCTGACTCAATAAACACTGAAACTCAATGATTTCTAAATGTCTCTCACACATGGTGCACTTTAGAGTGGATAAAATGCATTATATGCAAGAAAAAAAGTTGAAAAAAATATAATGTAGAAAAAAAACTAGAGGGTTTTTATGCATTTCACTCTATAAATATATTTTATTTGGAAGTCGTACTTGTGTAGCAAATGGTTTGACCTGAGGCTATGTGTAGAAACTGAAGCAATTACATTATGAAAGAGCCACTTTAGCCAAGTAAAAACACAGAAAAAAAATAAATGATTTCATACAATGGCTCTTATGAGTATTTAGATGGCTAAAATGTTACTTCTGTGATGTAATGGGTATAAATAATTTCAAGTGAAGAAAATCATTAATAACTTATTCTCTCACTAAACGAAGCATAATTATCATGACTTTATATTCAGAATTTCAGTTTGCAGTTTTGTATTCTTTAAATAAAATCGCATTATTCTGTTGTGTCTGGGGAGAGTCATTTTCTTTTCGCATTACTTTTGCCAGTAAACCTTGCTGCACCCTTCATTACAACCCTGGGCTGTAGCATCTCATTTGGGTTTCACTGGCTTGACCCTTTAGTATTCAGATCACTCTGTCAAATATAATGTTTGTTTATTTAAATTGCTTTGAATTAATCATGCATTATCTTGTAGATTAGAGAGTTCAATGATGTAAGTGTTTAGTTTTAGAATGACATTGCAGGGTAGGAGTGAGAGGCCAGATCTAGCCAGTTTCAATGTAAAGCATGTTAAATATTCTGGCCAGATAAATATGGCCTATTTGAATGTGAAAGGGTTAAAATGAATCCTGGATTATTTATAGAAGGATTTCATAAGCTTTGCTGTATGGTGAGAAGTTTACTTCCTAACCATCTGTGTGGTGTGTGTGTGGCATATTTGTTGTGTGTGTGGTGTGTGTGAGTGTGTGTGTGTGTGTTTGTATTAGTGTGTTAGTGTGTTTGTCCTCTCATAGTTTGATGACTGGTGCTAGTTTGTTTACATCCCTGTAACCTAGCAGTTTGGCAAAAGTGACTGATAGACTTTAAAAAATATATATACTTGGGCTGATTTGTTTGACTAAAACCCTTCAAGGCAATGCTCCAGCATGCCCATGGCCCAGTGACTGAAACAAATAAAAGAGGATAAAAGATATGAAATGGTAAACAAGATTGCGGAATATCAAATTAAAAGTATTGAATAACATTTCTATTAACGTTTGTTTTGAAAGTATGAAAGTAGTCATTTGGCAGAAAAATGGCCTCGTGGAACATGTTTTAATTATTCTTTTAATTGTTTTTATTCTTTTACTTGTTTCAGTCATCCAACTGTGGTCATGCTGGAGCACAGCACTTTTTTTTAAAGCCTAGTACTTATTCTATCGGTCTATTTTGCCAAACTGCTAAGTTACAGAGACGTAAACACACCAACATTGGTTGTCAAACGGTGATAAGGGGATAAACACAGACACAAAGACACACATGAGTTCAAATCCTGCTGTAGTCAACTTTGCCTTTCATCCTTTCATCCTTCTATAAATAAACATACCAGTCTAAGATTGTTGATTAACAGAATTTGGAAAGCCTTGACCATTTGACCATGGAACAGGTAGTAATGGTTTATATTATAGTAGTAACAGGTCTCATCAGCCCTTGATGAGATCTCTGACCTGACTGTGCACCTTGTAATTTCAGTTCTGGTGCAGTGCTTATTAGGACACTAGTGTCAAGCTGTACCTGTTCCACCTTTCCCTCAGAAAACATTAGAGGCATGGAAGAGGGAAACTTACACACATGTGCAAATGTAGGGTCTTCATAAACGACCCCCTTGACCTAGCTTTTAAATTAGAGAGGTGCTTTGCAGGTGCTGATCTATGATCTCATAATACATGCAAGGATTTGGCAGTCGGCAAATTGGCAGTGTTGGTAAGAGCATTAGACAAAATGTACCTTGGCATTGGTTTCAACATTCTATACTCTGAGTTTCTGAGTTCAAATCTTACCCAAGGGCACATTTGCTTTTAAGGTGCCAAGCTGGCACAATTGTCAGCATATTGGGCAGAAAGTGCTTACCAGCATTTCATTCATTTTTATGTTCTGAGCTCAAATTCTGCCAAGTTTGACTTAGCTTTTCAAAGTGCTTACCAGCATTTCATTCATTTTTATGTTCTGAGCTCAAATTCTGCCAAGTTTGACTTAGCTTTTCAAAGTGCTTACCAGCATTTCATTCATTTTTATGTTCTGAGCTCAAATTCTGCCAAGTTTGACTTAGCTTTTCAAAGTGCTTACCAGCATTTCATTCATTTTTATGTTCTGAGCTCAAATTCTGCCAAGTTTGACTTAGCTTTTCAAAGTGCTTACCAGCATTTCATTCATTTTTATGTTCTGAGCTCAAATTCTGCCAAGTTTGACTTAGCTTTTCAAAGTGCTTACCAGCATTTCATTCATTTTTATGTTCTGAGCTCAAATTCTGCCAAGTTTGACTTAGCTTTTCAAAGTGCTTACCAGCATTTCATTCATTTTTATGTTCTGAGCTCAAATTCTGCCAAGTTTGACTTAGCTTTTCAAAGTGCTTACCAGCATTTCATTCATTTTTATGTTCTGAGCTCAAATTCTGCCAAGTTTGACTTAGCTTTTCAAAGTGCTTACCAGCATTTCATTCATTTTTATGTTCTGAGCTCAAATTCTGCCAAGTTTGACTTAGCTTTTCAAAGTGCTTACCAGCATTTCATTCATTTTTATGTTCTGAGCTCAAATTCTGCCAAGTTTGACTTAGCTTTTCAAAGTGCTTACCAGCATTTCATTCATTTTTATGTTCTGAGCTCAAATTCTGCCAAGTTTGACTTAGCTTTTCATCCTTTCAGGGGTCAATAAAATACATACCAGTTGAGCACAGGGATTAATGTAATTGACTTGCCCTTCCCCGAAATTTCTGGCTTTGTCCAAACTTTGAAATCAATACATGCAAGTAGTCTAAGTGTCCAGACTAAAAACCTCCTAAT